>NC_090736.1:55139003-55151503 GCF_036898095.1 Palaemon carinicauda | reverse complement strand
GAGAGCGACTGAAAAGAAGAGTGATTGATTTAACCGATTGGAAACATCCCTCCTTTGCAAACTTCTGGATAGATGTTTGAGACCAGCTCAAGCTCGGTAGTTTCTAGTAGTGGCTGCCACTTCAACATCCTTATGAGCTAAGGATGGGCGCTTTGTGGGGAGCCTATAGGTCTACATGCTGAGTCACCAAGCCATTGTCTGGCCCTCCTGGATCCTAAGGATTTTTTATGCCTAGTTTTGGAAATATACTATATATACTATGTATGTAAAGGTATTTATATATATATATATATATATATATATATATATATATATATATATATATATATATATATATTATATATATATTACTGGTACATTCTTCAGTAGACGCTGATGGCACTTAATGATGGTTGAACTCTAACGCTGTTTTAGAGATTATTATTATTATTATTATTATTATTATTATTATTATTATTATTATTATTGTTATTATCATTATCATGATTATTATTATCTTTATTATTATCATTATGGCAAGAAGTTTGTTGGAGGTAGCATGAGGAAGGGTAGTGAATGGTGGAATGGAGGAGTGAAGGTAAGATTGGAAAAGAAAAAGAGGGCATTTGAAGAATGGTTGCAGAGTAATAGTGTAGAGAAGTTTGAGAGATATAGTGTACGCAGCCCGTCAAATATCAGCTAAATATGTAAATGGATGTGCAGACGCATATTCATCTCTTCCATCCCTCACCCCCTTTCCTGAATACAATACTGCAGTTTCCGAGTGTACGGGTTACGCCCTCTCACCAGGATATGACTACTTTCTCTCCCCCTACTCTAGGGACGGAGACAGACCGAGTAGTTATTCGTCTGGTGAATCACTGAGCGTGACCGTAAAGATATATATATATATATATAATATATATATATATATATATATATATATATATATATATATATATTATATATATATATATATATATACATATATATATATAGATAGATAGATAGATAGATAGATATATAGATAAATATTATTTTTGATTCGTCAATATGTGCATTTATAGTATCATTAAAATTCCCTTGAAGTTTGGAACGAGATGAATATTAGGTGTAGGAATATTTTATGATTGAATCAAAGAGTTACTGTCAAGCATCCATTTAATGTATACAGAAATATCCTTGTAAATAATCTGAAGCAAGCATAATGTTTTTAAGTTAATGATGTGGATTTCTAAATCCCAGCCAAGCCATTGTATTTGTGTATTTTTCATGTTGGGTTTAATTAAATTTTCAATTAGCTTTTAAATAAAAAAAAATTCTTTTTTTTTTTACAGAAAAGTTCATTATTTTCCTTGTATTATTAATTTGAAGTTCCACAAATTCTAATTAATATAAACTTACTCTCAAAATCGAAAATGCTAACGAATTATAATTCCTAGGTTTTCCTTTTGGAGAATAATCAAATTATTAGACTAAGAAATAAAACTGCCTTTAATCATATTCCTTTCTTAATGCCTCTGATGAGAAAATATCACCACATTTTCATGTTATGTGTTGTAAAACAATCTTACCTAATTTATTTATTGGAACAAAAATTTACAGAAATTATGATTTTCTTTACAATACTGCTGCTATTTGCAAAATATTCAAAATATCGATTTTCCGGTGTTTCATTTTTAGTCGTTACTTTTAGCACAGATTTTGCAATTGTTATTATATATTTCATATCCAGCTTTTATTTTCCATCTGCTTTTCATGAAATTTCTTCTCTGTATACATACATACTGACATACAAGGTCTAGAGACATGTCCTTCCATTTGTGGCTGAACCCGTGAACTTTCTCAGTTCATCAATCCATCGTCTTCTCTTCATTCCTCTGCTTATTTTGCAATATCTAGGGACCTATTCTGTTATTCTTAATATCTATTTATTGTCCGTCACTCTCATTATATGTCCTGCCGATATCCATTTCTTTTTTTTTGCATGTTGTTAAAAAATCCTCTGCACACACTCACACAAACACACACACACACACACACACACACACACACACACATATATATATATATATATATATATATATATATATATATATATATATATATATATATATATATATATATATATATATATACATATATGTACAGTATGTCTATCTATGTATTTATTCATATGTAGTCTATATATATATATATATATATATATATATATATATATATATATATATATATATATATATATATATATATATATATATATATGTAACATAATTTCGGAATCGAGACGATTGTTAAATGATACCACTTCCTTTCTAACTTCCACGTATGCATTATTGTTTATTCTAAATCCTTGTAGATTTCCTACATTGCAAGAGATTTTTCCAGCACTAGAATAAATGTTCCACGCTTTACATCTATTTTGTCTGGGTAGAATATTTAGAAATATAAGCTCATTTGCATTATTGATATTTATCTATTTATCTATATACCAAGGCACTCCCCCCAATTTTGGGGGGTAGCCGACACCAACAATGAAACAAAACAAAAAGAGGACCTCTACTCTCTATGTTCCTTCAGCCTAATCAGGGACTCAACCGAGTTCTGCTGGTACTGCTAGGGTGCCACAGCCCAACCTCCCACATTTCCACCACAGATGAAGCTTCATAATGTTGACTCCCCTACTGCTGCTACCTCCGCGGTCATCTAAGGCCCCGGAGGAAGCAGCAGGGCCTACTGGAACTGCGTCACAATCGCTCGCCATTCATTCCTATTTCTAGCACGCTCTCTTGCCTCTCTCACATCTATCCTCCTATCACCCAGAGCTTTCTTCACACCATCCATCCACCCAAACCTCGGCCTTCCTCTTGTACTTCTCCCCTCAACTCTTGCATTCATCACCTTCTTTAGCAGACAACCATTTTCCATTCTCTCAACATGGCCAAACCACCTCAACACATTCATATCCACTCTAGCCGCTAACTCATTTCTTACACCCGTTCTCTCCCTCACCACTTCGTTCCTAACCCTATCTACTCGAGATACACCAGCCATACTCCTCAGACACTTCATCTCAAACACATTCAATTTCTGTCTCTCCATCACTTTCATTCCCCACGACTCCGATCCATACATCACAGTTGGTACAATCACTTTCTCATATAGAACTCTCTTTACATTCATGCCCAACCCTCTATTTTTTACTACTCCCTTAACTGCCCCCAAAACTTAGCAACCTTCATTCACTCTCTGACGTACATCTGCTTCCACTCCACCATTTGCTGCAACAATAGACCCCAAGTACTTAAACTGATCCACCTCCTCAAGTAACTCTCCATTCAACATGACATTCAACCTTGCACCACCTTCCCTTCTCGTACATCTCATAACCTTACTCTTACCCACATTAACTCTCAACTTCCTTCTCTCACACACCCTTCCAAATTCTGTCACTAGTCGGTCAAGCTTCTCTTCTGTGTCTGCTACCAGTACAGTATCATCCGCAAACAACAACTGATTTACATCCCATCCATGGTCATTCTCGCCTACCAGTTTTAATCCTCGTCCAAGCACTCGAGCATTCACCTCTCTCACCACTCCATCAACATACAAGTTAAACAACCACGGCGACATCACACATCCCTGTCTCAGCCCCACTCTCACCGAAAACCAATCACTCACTTCATTTCCTATTCTAACACATGCTTTACTACCTTTGTATAAACTTTTCACTGCTTGCAACAACCTTCCACCAACTCCATATAACCTCATCACATCCCACATTGCTTCCCTATCAACTCTATCATATGCTTTCTCCAGATCCATAAACGCAACATACACCTCCTTACCTTTTGCTAAATATTTCTCGCATAACTGCCTAACTGTAAAAATCTGATTCATACAACCCCTACCTCTTCTAAAACCACCCTGTACTTCCAAGATTGCATTCTCTGTTTTATCCTTAATCCTATTAATCAGTACTCTACCATACACTTTTCCAACTACACTCAACAAACTAATACCTCTTGAATTACAACACTCATGCACATCTCCCTTACCCTTATATAGTGGCACAATACATGCACAAACCCAATCTACTGGTACCATTGACAACACAAAACACATATTAAACAATCTCACCAACCATTCAAGTACAGTCACACCCCCTTCCTTCAACATCTCAGCTTTCACACCGTCCATACCAGATGCTTTTCCTACTCTCGTTTCATCTAGTGCTCTCCTCACTTCCTCTATTGTTATCTGTCTCTCATTCTCATCTCCCATCACTGGCACCTCAAAACCTGGAACAGCAGTTATATTTGCCTCCCTATTATCCTCAACATTCAGCAAACTATCAAAATATTCCGCCCACCTTTTCCTTGCCTCCTCTCCTTTTAACAACCTTCCATTTCCATCTTTCACTGTCTCTTCAATTCTTGCGCCAGCCTTCCTTACTCTCTTCACTTCTTTCCAAAACTTCTTCTTATTCTCTTCATATGACTGACCCAATCCCTGACCCCACCTCAGGTCAGCTGCCCTCTTTGCCTCACGTACCTTGCGCTTTACTTCCACCTTTTTCTCTCTATATTTTTCATACTTCTCTATACTATTACTCTGCAGCCATTCTTCAAAAGCCCTCTTTTTCTCTTCCACTTTCACCTTCACTCCTTCATTCCACCATTCACTGCCCTTCCTCATGCTGCCTCCAACAACCTTCTTGCCACATACATCACTTGCAATCCCAACAAAATTTTCTTTTACTAACTTCCACTCCTCCTCTAAATTACCAGTTTCTCTTACTCTCACCTCATCATATGCCATTTTCAACCTTTCCTGATATTTACTTTTTACCCCCGGTTTTATTAGCTCTTCAATCCTCACTACCTCCCTTTTACATCCACCTACTCTATTCCCCCACTCTTTTGCTACAACTAATTTTCCTTCCACCAAAAAATGATCAGACATACCGTTAGCCATACCCCTAAACACGTGCACGTCTTTCAATCTTCCAAACATTCTTTTACTTACCAACACATAATCCATTAATGCCCTTTCTACTACTCTTCCATTTGCCACTCTTACCCATGTATACGTATTCTTATCTTTCTTTTTAAAGAAGCTAGCACCTATTACCATCTCTTGTTCAACACGCATGTCTACCAGTCTCTCACCACTCTCATTTATATTGAGATTTATATGTGTCCTGTACTCCATGCCACACTTCCAATGTACATCGACACACGGATTCAGGAGTGGGTGCCTCTTCTCAACCTCACCATCGTTTTGACCACATTCACGTCGACGTAGTAGATTGATTGATTGATTGATTGCAAGTTTTCTGTCATCCTGACCTCTGAGGTCATTGACGCCAGACCTGCTTTTGAAATAAATCTAAAAATGACGTTTGCATAGTAGGACACATCATGTCCAAGAATCATGGCAAGGATGAACCTGCCATCCTCACCTCGAGCCTCAAACAGATATATGTTTCTTAAGTTATTATAATTAGGAAATTCGGTCAACAAATGCCTCACTTTTAAAGGTACTAAACAGTCTTCGCAATAAGGTTAGTGGTGGCCATTCAGAAGAAACTCCTGTGTCAACCGAGTGTGACCAATACGGAGACGACAAAGAGTTGTCTCCCATTTTCGGGGCATCATGTCATACCTCCAAGGAGATATGACGTTTGTTACTTTCTTATTTTATTGCCAAATATACTATCCCAGTGCTGTTGCCATCTATCAAAAAACAATTTTTTGATGGTAGGTAGGAAATCATTACAGGGAATGGGATGCCTTTTTGGTAGCAACTCGGATGCCGCATTCTTCGCCAGTAAATCTACCTTCTCATTCCCAGAAACACCTACATGAGCTGGAACCCAACATAATTTAACCATTATACCTCTCAGTTCAATAATAAAAAGCCATTCTAAAATCTTTAAAACTTGAGGGATGCTAGAATTAAAAACTTCTAAAGCTTGAAGAACACTCCTTGCATCACTAAAAATTGTAAAATTACCCTCTTTTCCAACGCCATTTCCTCAATAGCGGTTAGTATGCATACAATTCAGCAGTAAATATGGAAGCTGTTAGAGGAAGTGCATCTCTACAATTAAAACCATTACCATGTACTCTAAATCCAATGCCAACATCAGATTTGGAGCCATCAGTATATATAAAAGTCGATCCCCATGTTCTGCAACATGTTCTATGGAAAGAGACCTGGATTCTACGTCAGTCACATTCTTCTTATCACCAATAAAGTATTTACAAAAAGATACCTCTGGTAATTTCCATGGAGGCGTTGATGATACCTTAAATGGAATCACCTTAATTCTAATCATATCAAGACACTTTAATAATTGTTTCACCAGTAAGCCATAAATTTGAGGACAATTTAGGTGCAGCTCAATGTATGTTGAGGTCCTTACAAGGCTTGCAGTGTGAAAGGCTAAAGAATTAGGGAATCTTTGCAATCTAAACCAATACCGAATAATAGAAGACATTCGGTAAAGGTCTTGAGGGAACTCTCCGGCATCAACAAGGAGACTTGGGATAGAGGAGGTTCTATACGCTCTTGTGGACAATCTAATACCAGCAAGATGTATTGAATCTAATATTTTTAACCGGCATGGGGTGTTTGAGGAGTATATTTCACATCCAAAACTAATTTTGGAAAAAATCATGGCCTTTTAAGTTAGTATTGCAGTCGGCCCCCGATGATGTATGGGACAATACTTTTTAAAGATTCAGAGCTTCCAGACATTTAGCTTTTAACGCTTTTAAGTGAGAAACCCATGTAAGCCTACAATCAAATATCAAACCTAAAAATTTATCTTCACTTACTCATGGGATCCATTGATCCTTAATGTATATATCCGGGTATGGATGTACTCCCCGGATACAACAAAAATGTGCAATAGTAGTTTTATTTGTCGAGAACTTAAATCCATTCATATCGGCCCACTAGTTAATTTTGTCAATTGAGTGTTGTAGTTTTCTCTCAACCATTGCGATTCTAGGTCCAGCAAATGATATGGAGAGATCATCCACAAATAATGTTGAAAAAACATCCTGGGAAATGGCTGAGGATATCCCATTAATTGCTAGTGCAAAAAGGGTTACACTCAGAACACTACCCTGAGGAACTCCTTCTTCCTGACATTTTCTCTCTGATAGCTTCCCCCACTCTCACTTGAAAAACTCTATGTGAAAGAAATAACTGAATAAATAGTGGCAGCTCTCCTCTCAATCCAAAGTCATGAATTCTTTTAAGTATGCCATATCTCTATGTTGTATCATATGCCTTTTCAAGATCAAAAAAGACTGTCACATGGTGCTATTTGGAAGCAAAGGCTTCACAGATAGAGGACTCAAGTCGTATCAAAACAGTTGTTGAGTGCGTTTTCCTGAATCGACATTGAATGGGTGATAAAATACCCTTCTTTTCAATATACCACATCACCCTTGCATTGACCATCTTCTCAATAATTTTAAAGAAACAAGATGTCAAAGCAATCGGTCGATAGTTTGCTGTTAAAACTTATCCTTACCGGGTTTTGAAAAGGCTAAAATAATGGCTAGTTCCCAAACACTTGGATAACTATGATCATGCCATATTCTATTAATAATGCTTAGAATAAATAACTTTGTATTAAAATGTACATGTTTAATCATTGCATATGGAATTCCATCGGGTCCAGGGGCTGTATCATTGCAAAGAGCAAGTGCGGAATCAAAATCTCTCTCAGTAAAAGGAGAATTATACGACTCTTCCCTTCCTGTTGCAAAATTTAAAATTTTCTTTTCTTCAATGCTCCTTTACAGGTAACCAGGAACTTTTTCACACTTGCATGATACATTTGAAAAATGATCAGCCAGGGCATTGCTAACATCATTTGCATTAGTTACTTACTGACCATTCACCCTCAAGACTGGTGGTGGGTTGGGGGGAATTTGCCAGCTATTTTTTTTTTACTTTCCTCCACAGAGAAGATGGTGGTGTTCTACTGTTAATGGAGAAAACAAAAGACATCCATGACTGGCGCCTAGCTTCTTTCATAGCACGACGGAACTGTGCTCTACATTTCTTGTATATAATTAAATTCTCGTCGTTTGGGCGTCTACGCAATCGCGTTAGAGATGATCTTGTGGCTCTGTGCAGGGCAGTTAGTTCTGAAGTCCACCAGGTGACTGGTCGTCGTTTGAATAGCCCTGTTGTTTTGGGAATTGAATAGACTCCTGCTGTATGGAGAGTTTCATTCAGTAGGTCTATGGCATCATCAATACTTTCAAACTGTTCTGCACTCCCCTAGATTTCACTTAGCTCTCAAAATTTAACCCAGTCTGCCTTGTCAAGATTCCATTGGGGCGATTTTTGTAAAGTCGGACCCTTGTTGGTATTTATAACAATTGGTGCATGATCACTAGTATGCCAATCATCTAATGCCCTCCAATCGAAGTCAAGAAGGCAGTTAGAGCTTGCAATTGAAAGGTCAATGCATAATAAGGTACCTGTTTGAACATGGAATTGCGTGGGCTCTCCTGTATTAAGGAACCCAACATCCTCATTCTCCACAATTGATAAGATAATATTACCCCATGTGTTTGCCAAAACATCACCCCATAAAGGATGTCTACCATTCATATCTCCCAGTAAGAGAAAAGGCCGAAGGAGTTGTTGAATGACCTCTACTAAATCATCATATAAAATATTATCGTTTGGAGGTAAGTAGAGAGAGCATTTTGTATATTTTCTCCCTATATCATTTTGTACAACCACATTGCCTGCAGGGGTGTACGAATAGACATAGGTATTTGGGGAACATCTCAACGAACGTACATGAGACTTCCGCCATGGCTCCCTGCTTGTTGATTATATGGTGTTCTTTAGCTAACATACTCTAGAGGACTAAGAGTGTAAGCATCAAGCTTTCTTTCCTGTAGACATACGATTATGGGGGAATGTTCATGAATTAGGAGCTTAGGTTCTTCATATTTCGTCCTTAAACCCAGACAGTTCTATTGAAAAATGGAGGAGAAAACTATGGATTATTTCTGGAAGACCCCATTAGCAGTTTTTAATCTAACATTATTACCTGTAGGTTTATTCAGAGATGGTCTTGTTATGTTGGGTTTTACGTTTTTTTTTTTTTTCTTTGTATCCTTTTGATCTATTTGTTGAGGCGGATGGTGGACCTCAACTTCTATTTCTGATTTATTAATTTTATCTTCTGATTCATTAGAAACATCAAGAGACAAAATATCAAACTTATTTAACATCATAACTATAATGTTTCTAATGGAGGGGGAGAGAGAGATAGATATCTCTCTCTCTTTTACGATTAATAGATGGTAGGATTCTAGGTTTTTGCACCTTATCACACAACAGGTGCATCAGGTAAGTTGGTCTTAAGTGGAACCTCCATCAAATCAGGCAAGGACATGGCCTGAGAGAGGTTTGTACTTGTTTTTGTAATGGGGGACGAAGGTTGTACAGCAATGAGCAATGCCCTAGTGTTAATACAACATGGTAAAGCCTTAGGAGGTAATATGATTGCCTCGTTATTTGACATTTTATCAGATGGTATGCTTCTCTTTCTAGAGCTTTTGGCAGTATTAGGTTGGTTTGAATTTAATAACTTAGCATAGCTATTTGATTTATTTGATAGTATTTGGGCATGTCCCACAATTATATGTTCTAAATTCGATTTGTTGAGGGCAGCTTCCTCCAACTTATATAGCTCGCAGCTCTTGTCTGTGGATTTATTATTCGAGTTGCAATTTAAACACCTAGCTCCAAGTGCACATTCTCCATGGTAAGATATGGAGCAAATACCACACATTTTCTCATTTTTGCAAACCTTAGAGGGGTGCCCTAATTTGAAACAATTAAAGCATTGTAGTGGCTTCTTCTTGAATGGTCTTACTTTAATAATTTCGTTTTCAGTAACAATATGGAAAGGTACATCAGCATCCTGGAACGTAAGGATTATCATTGATGTACCTGGGACTTTGTGAACTATCCATACATTTAGTGGACACATGGCCAGTATCTCCTCCTCTGTATATTTATACAGATCTGTTAAAAACTACTCCCCTTCCATAGCTGAAATTTAGGTGGGGTTTGACATCTAACTTATTATCATCATTAGATGTTTTACTGTTGGACAGTATTACAGACCGTGTACTTGATTTGGCATGGATTAGGAAACTATTTTTTCCAAAACGAGATATATCGCCCGGTGCAATAGTTCCTATTTTTTTTAAGCAATTTGCATATTTTAGAATAATTCCCTGTAACCCCTTTTGATTCAGCTATAAGCCACATTGGTGATTTTGGGCTTTTCTGGCAGGGCATAACTTAATCTACGTCTCTTTCCAACCAATCGGCTGGCCTATGCACATCCAAATCTTTTGGTACCTTATCGCAGAGAGCACTCGCATTATTCAAGTTATTAATTGCGGTAAATACTTCGTCATAACTACTGTACGATATCCATGAATGCCATTTTTCATCTTCAAGTTTCATCCATATTTCTTTTATATATCCATAGTACTCAAATGCTTTATATAGATGATCGTAGTTTGTCTCTATTTAAATGAAATACAAATAAATAGATAAATAAATAAATGAACAAATAAAATAAATAAATAAATGAACAAATAAAATAAATAAATAAATGAACAAATAAAATATATATATATATATATATATATATATATATATATATATATATATATATATATATATATATATATATATATATATATATATATATATATAAACCTAGGAGAAATAATTCTCAAAGAGCTAGGACAGCAAGGAAAGTTGATAAAATTAGGAGAAGGTCGAAGTAATATTAAGCAGAAGAAATAGAGGAAAG
Organism: Palaemon carinicauda; assembly: GCF_036898095.1. Lineage (NCBI taxonomy): Eukaryota > Metazoa > Arthropoda > Malacostraca > Decapoda > Palaemonidae > Palaemon > Palaemon carinicauda. The sequence goes on along the minus strand of NC_090736.1, from coordinate 55,140,639 downwards.
GGAGAGAAATTTAGATTCGAACTTGGGGAGCAATTTCCCCAAGTTCGAGAGCCCTCTTGCAGTCACAATTCTTCAACAATATGAAGAAACTACATGACTGCGTCAAGGCATTCTCTCGTTAAGAGGGTCCGCGTAGTAGATCCCATACCCACATCTCAAGAACAACTTTACCTGTTTACCGTCATAAACCACTCCATTTGTTGGCCTGAAGTCATTCTCATGAAAACGGTAACATCCACCTCATATACATCTGCTTAATTTCAGGATGGATAGCAAGATTTGGTATTCCCTAGTATGTTACCTCTGACAGGGGTGCCACTTTCACCTCTCAATTGTGAGCCACCGCATCTTACTTCTATTCTCAACTTATGACGAATTGTTTTTCTTAAACCTCCTAATCACTTATCTTATTTATCATATTCAATAAGTTTCCCTGTGTTATCCTCTCGTAAATAAACCCTTTCACATCTTATTACTAAACTTAACTTTACTCTCCTCCAAATTCACCAAAACCTCAAAACAATCATTCTATTGTTCCAAGACTGCATTTCTTCAATGTTTATCTATGTTCGAAGTTATAGAAATTTTCTCTTATTATTCATTCATTTTGCAGAATTTCTTATACACTTCTCCCTTATTTTCTATGTAGTAGCTACTTCTTTTTCTCGTATCATAAACTAGTTCTTATCTTATATCATGCAAGTGCGCCTCAAATAAAGTTCTTGTGTCGCTACCCCCCTTTCTTGTATTAGTTTATCATAAATTTAGGAAATGAGTTCAAAATGTGATAAATTATTTAAACTAATCAAAGATCTTTTAGGGATAGAGAAAAGGAGAAGCTTACTCACATTCAAATATTTGTTAGCAATCACACTTGTGCACACAAGCATATGCATATCACACGTAGAATCAACACAGAGACCAATTGGTTGGAAGGTTGGTTAGTCAAGGCTGCTCTGCTGTTTAGGTCAAGCGAGTGTCAGTCAGGGGTGTGTGGGAGCAACAGCGCTGGGAGGGGGAGTTCTTCAAGATCTATAGACTTTGGAATTCATGTGGGATGGTGTGGGCCTCCGAAGACGAAGGGCACCCTGGTGTCTTCCACGGCCTTGGAATAGTTTCATAAGAAAATTACTCTCGATAATATAATTAGAAACTAGGGCACTAGGAAGCTGCTTATAAGAAATATGTTGATGTCACTCCGGCAATTAGTTTTATTGAAATTTGTATAAGAGAAATACTCTGTCCTGAAATCTACAGTATGTATAGGTAGTATGCTGGCCAAGATATGAGCAACCGATTAAGATACCACCGCTACTGAATTATTGGGTCCTTTGCCTGGTCAGACAGTACTACATTGGATCCCTTTCTCTGGTTATATGTCATTTTTGCTATGCCTACACATTCTCCGAATAGTCTGGTCTATTCTTTACACATTCTCCTCTTTTCTTATATGCCTAACAACACTTACATACCAGAAAAATTCTTCTTCACGCATGGGGTTTACTACTGATCAGTAATTGTTCAGTTACTTTCCACTTGGTAAAGGTAGAAATAACTCTATAGCTATGGTAAGCAATTCTTCTAGAAGGACACTCCAAAATCAAACCATAGCCACTGTACCATGGTCTTCCACTGT
>NC_090736.1:55131503-55134003 GCF_036898095.1 Palaemon carinicauda | reverse complement strand
GGGGGGGGGGAGGAAGAGATAGAGAGAATAGCATATTGTCCTTGAAAATAAACCCCATCTATTAGGTCAGTAGACAGACGAACAGAAAAGTTAGTATATAGAAAAGCTTTCATATAATACGGAGAGAGAGAGAGAGAGAGAGAGAGGAGAGAGAGAGAGAGAGAGAGAGAGAGAGAGAGAGAGAGAGAGAGTAATTTCATTTCTTAACTTTCTAAATCCAAAAAAATAAAAACGAATGCTATAAAAAATGGTATGTATTAATGGTGTCCATTAACTGGAATCGTAAATTCCCAGATAAGTTTGTTTTCAAATCTCATATTGGAGCAAAAATGGTCTGAAAAAAAAAACCACAAAAACCTTCATGCAGATCTGCTCGTCGTAACAAGACACTCTTCTGACATATGGCAATATTGATCTCCAACTGAATCGAGTAAAAATCCTACTATATATATATATATATATATATATATATATATATATATATATATATATATATATATATATATATATATATATATATATGTATATATATACATATATATATATATATATATATATATATATATATATATTATACATATATATATATATATATATATATATATATATATATATATTATATATATATATATATATATATGTGTGTGTATATATAATCATGCATTCAGGATTCAAAACTTGATTACTTGACTATGATTCCTGTTTATATCCCTAATTTAATATGTTTACATATAACTCTCGCAATTATCCATAACTAGTGTACGCAGATCGTCAAAAATGTCGGCTAAACATGTAGATAGATGTGCAGACACATATTCAACCCTACCCGCCCTCACCCCCTTTCCTAAATACAACACGGCAGTTTCCGAGTTTCTCTCACCAGGATATGACTATTTTCCTCTCCCCTACACGAGGGATGGAGAGAGACTGAGTAGTTATCCGTCGGGCGAGTCACTGGGCGTGACCGTAAAGCTATATATATATATATATATATATATATATATATATATATATATATATATATATATATATATATATATATATATATATATATATATATATATATATATAGGTACGATCTGTTTCTAATACTTTTAAGTTATTAGATAGAAAAACGTAAATATTTTGCTTGTCCAATGCAATTATTCAAACGCTGTTAAAATTAATATAACTATTATTGTTTAATAATCAATTTAGTATTACTGAAACCCAATAAATATATACAGTAGAGAAATCACGTAATACTTACATATTAAACCGAGTATTAACACTCTTTACACAAAGAAATGAATAATATGACGATAAACTCATATTAACGAAAAAATACCCGAATACCTCGTACTCATTTAATACAGAGTAAACACTTCAGAAGGATAAGTCACGTACATAGAAGAAAAATACAAGAAAATCAATACTTTACCCATATTAATAATATAACTTTGCACTCTGCACCCTTTCGTAAAATTGGTTAGTATAATCCACTACTTGTCACTACAATTCCAGGAGACACCCCGGTACGTACGAAACTAAGTAGCTGTAGGTACATGAAAAGACACATTTCACATGTACCAGTATTATCGTGATTATTATTATTGTATGTACCATTTACTGTATTATGTACTTTCAACATTATTTCAGATGTTGCATATCATTAGATTAATTCCTGTAATGTTATTGATATGATATGGCAACATTGAGTCAGCATTGGCAACACTTATCTGTTGTGTTCCCATGATGCAGTCTGTTCGTCTTCGTCCCCTTAGCTGACAAGTTATCTTTCCTCGTGTCCCACGTATCTTGTGTATTTACTCTAATAGACATTGAGAACCTACTTTTTAAGTTATATTCTTGCCCCACCAATTAAGGTTAAGGAAGCTATCAACACGTACATGGCGCAGTGAACTTACAGTGTCGTATTAGGAGAACTTTCTGTAAGACGTGGACAACGGGAACCGGCCGACGCCATTAATGGACTCTCAGTTCAAATGTGAATTCGTTGTAATTCCATTTACTCATATTTCATGTGCAGTGTAGTGATGCAAGTTAACAGTGAAGTGTTGTGCAGTGCATTGTGCTTATAAAGTGCTCTCTTTTTTTACGTCCCAGTGTTTTTGCTGTGCTATTTCAAGAGGCAAGCAAGTAGTCTGTTGGGACTCTGTCGGAGCATACGTGACCACATCAAATCTCATTCATAGTCACGGGGTGACTGCCTGAGGCAGAGTTCTGAGTTGCTGCTCCCCTCCTCAACTCGGAGTCACTGGCGGACATGTTCATGCACATGCGCACACACTTGCTTGCATTAAACTTTTCTTAATATCAGTGTTTTAAAACAGTTCGTGTTGTTTTTTATAATTTTGTTAGAACTGTATTTTTACCCACTGCACATCGAAAGTAATAATGGCCTCAAAAGATATACTTGCTGAACAGTTAGAAGACCCCACAGAATGCCAAGTCCCAAACCTACCAATTAGCTACGATGGTGAAGATGAGTTGATTTCAA
>NC_090736.1:55118054-55123503 GCF_036898095.1 Palaemon carinicauda | reverse complement strand
TGAAGGGTCTTTAAACCTTTAAAAATTAGTCAGTATGTAATACATTGGTCTTTTATTATTAAGAGGAGGGAGATTCACTAGCCCAATGAGTCAAACGTGACCCCAAGCCTTTCAATTACAACGTTGTTGACATTTATTTCTTTTCTATTCGATATTTTTATTCTATCCATCTCTGCACACGTAAATATACAAACACGCACACACATAAACACACACACACTCTCTCTCTCTCTCTCTCTCTCTCTCTCTATATATATATATATATATATATATAGCATGCTCAGAGTAATGGAAGATTGATATCACAATTATGTTGATAGGATTATATATTAAGTGATTTATTATGCATAACCTTGGTTCTTTATAACTATTACCTCCCTTTGATATGATTACAGTACTTTCCCAAGTTCTTTATTTATAAAATACGCAAACATACTCGTATTAAGTGATATGTATATAGACAAAAAAGATATTTCCCTCGCATGATATTCGTAGAGCTCTGCAGGGAAATCCAGAAAGAGAAATTCCAAAGACATGCAAGGAAGACGGATGTTCACTATCTGCAAGAAGTGTTTTTTTAGTTCATGCATCAAGGGTTGCCCGTTAGCAATTAAAGACAATAAATATAGGCTTTTTAAAGTATACAAGAGAGAGAGAGAGAGAGAGAGAGAGAGAGAGAGAGAGAGATTTTACCATAGACTCAGTGTCAGTAAGGAGTAGGAGACAGATTAACTCTCTCTCTCTGAGAGAGAGAGAGAGAGAGAGAGAGAGAGAGAATTTTACCATGGACTCAGTCAGTAAGAAGTAGTAGACACACTAACTGTGTCTGAGAGAGAGAGAGAGAGAGAGAGAGAGAGAGAGAGATTTTACCATAGACTCAGTCAGAGAGAGTAGGGGACTGACTAACTCTCTCACTTTGAGAGAGAGAGAGAGAGAGAGAGAGAGAGAGAGAGAGATTTTATCATAGACTCAGAGCCAGTAGAGAGTAGGAGACAGACTAATTCTCTCACTCTGAGAGAGAGAGAGAGAGAGAGAGAGAGAGAGAGACTAATTATCTCTCTGAGAGAGAGAGAGACTAATTATCTCTCTGAGAGAGAGAGAGAGAGAGAGAGAGAGAGATTTTACCATAGATTCAGAGTCAGTAGGGCGTAGGAGACAGACTAACTCTCTCTCTTTCTGAGAGAGAGAGAGAGAGAGATTCTACCATAGACTCAGTGTCAGTAAGGAGTAGGAGAGATTTTTTTCTCTCTCTCTCTCTCTCTCTCTCTCTCTCTCTCTCTCTCTCTCTCTCTCTGTTACCATAGACTCAGTGTCAGTAAGTAGTAGAAGACAGACTAACTCTCTGAGAGAGAGATTTTACCATAGATTTAAAGTCAGCAAGGAGTAGGAGATAGACTAACTCTCTCTCAGAGAGAGAGAGGAGAGGAGAGAGAGAGAGAGAGGGAGAGAGAGATTTTACCATAAACTTAAAGTCGGTAAGGAGTAGGAGAGAGACTAACTTTTTCTGAGAGAGAGGAGAGAGAGAGAGAGAGAGAGAGAGAGAGAGCCTTATCTTATTACCTTATTCTATGTTTGAGTTCCCCCAAGTCCCTCAGTGTGAGGCACCTTGTATATCCATCAGAGTTGCTATTGCATCTTCCTGTGTATTTTGCATCTTCCAATCTTGGATGGTCTGGGATGCATATTCGGTATTTATCGAGCTTATTCTTAAACACATCTACGCTCACTCCTGATATGTTTCTTAGATGAGCTGGCAGCGCATTAAATAGTCGCTGCATTATCGATGCTGGTGCGTAGTGGATTAATGTCCTGTGCGCCTTCCTTAGTTTTCCCTGGTATAATTTTTGGTTCTATTAATATACCTCGTCTTGCTTTTTCTGATATTTTTAGCTCCATGATGATTTCAGTAATCACTTCGATTTGCTTCCATGCTTGTATTATCATGAGGCATTCCCTTCTTTCTAGACTGTGCAATTTTAAAAATGGTAATCTTTCCCAGTAGTCAAGGTCCTTAACTTCTTCTATTCTGGCAGTAAAAGACTTTTGTACACTCTCTATTTGTGCAATATCCTTATGGTAGTGTGGGTTCCATATCACATTGCAGTACTCAAGTGTACTATGTACATAAGTTTTGTAAAGCATAATAATGTGTTCAGCTTTTCTTGTTTTAAAGTGTTTGAATAGTGTTAGGTTGTTTTACTTTGAAATAACCTAGTTTCAGTTTTTTAACTGTTCTCTTTTTGTTAAGGCGGGTGTCTTGTTTACTTTGGCCACATTGTGAGTGACAAGAATCAGTCAGGTTTGGGAAGCCAGATGGACAGGTTCTCGTGATGCAGTCGAGAACGAGCAGCAGCAACAGTTTTGAAGTATCTCCTAGTTGATGGTGATTGGTGATGGTCCTGATACAGCAAGTGTGGGTCACTTGATGTCAACCCAGCTCCCGAGGTCGAGATGGTGACCAAACCATGGTTACCAGTTTTGAAGAGATATTCTTCAGTGGCAGCAAAGCAGCTGTCGCATCGACAGTATTATGGTGTATTTCATTCCGTGTATGATAAACCAGTTTTGTATCGTGTTGAGCAAGTATTATCTCTTGTTATTTAGTGAGGAGGAAGTGTATGGGCTCGTTTTTATTATTTTATTAATAATGAGAAGATTCTCTTATTGATTTGTCATTGTTGCTGCTTACTGTGTTTTTGTTGATGAATTCTGGTAATTGTGTTTATCATTTACTTTGAATTTAAGATATCTTTATGTGTAATTGTAATGTTATCTGAATTTATGCTAATGATCATTCAAGTTGCTGTGCTTCCATTACCTGTGCTCATTGTAATTATTGTCTATAATGTTTTTTTTTTTTGTATAATAAACTAGGTTAAGGTACTTAGTAGTTTCTATTTTACCCACCCCTTTAGTTGTTGCAGTCCATCGGTTTATTCCAGTCTCAATTCTTTTAGTATTTTAAAAGAACCTGATGAACCATTAAGACGGTTCATAACAATGTTAGGTTGTTTGACTTTCAAACAACCTAGTTTCATTTTTTTTACCTGCCCTGTTTTCTTTGTTGAGGCGGAAGACTTGCTTACTTTGGTCACGTTGTGAGTAACAAGAATCAGTCAGGTTTGGGAAGCCAGATTGGCAGGTTCTCGTGATGCAGTCGAGAACGAGCAGCAGCAACAGTTTTGAAGTATCACCTAGTTGATGGTGATGGTCCTGATACAGCAGGTGTGGGGTCACTTGATGTCAACCCAGCTCCCGAGGTCGAGATGGTGACCAAACCATGGTTACCAGTTTTGAAGAGATATTCTTCGGTGGCAGCGAAACAGCTGTCGCATCGGCACTGTCGTAGTTGTTACCGTACAGCGTTCGATTCATGGAATGTGTTTGTGGATGTTTATGATATGTTGGAAGAGTAGTGTATGGGTCTTCAGTAATTATGGTTTTGTATCGTGTTGAGCAAGTATTAGCTCTTGTTATCTAGTGTGGAGCATGTGTATGGGCTTGTCTTTATTTTTTTATTAATAATGAGAAGATTCTCTTATTGATTTGTCATTGCTGCTGCTTACTGTGTTTTTTTTTTTTTTTGATGACTATTGTTAAATTGTGTTTATCATTTACTTTAAATTTAAGATCTGTCTCTGTAATTTTACTGTTAATCCAAATTTATGCTATGATGATTCAAGTCGCTGTGCTTCCTATTACCTGTGCTCATTGTAATTCTTGTATATAGTTTATTTTTGTGTAATAAACTAGGTTAAGGTACTCAAGTATTTTCTGTTTCACTCACCCCTTTGGTTGTTGCAGTCCATCAGCTCATTCCAGTCCCAATTCTTTTAGAATTTTAAAAGAACCTGATGAACCATTCAGACGGTTCATAACAATGGCGACCGTGACAGGATTGGGTCTGTTTTGGCAGGTGGTTCTGTGGCATCTTTGGGGGTGTGTGAAAGAGTAATCTGAAAAAAAAAAAAACTTTCATGTATTTTTTTTTTTTTGAGTGTGAAGGTGTTAGGTTTGTTTGACTTTGAAACAACCAAGTTTCATTGTTTTTTTTAACTGCCCTTTTTCTTTGTTGAAGCGGAAGACTTGTTTACTTTGGTCATGTTGTGAGTAATAAGAATCAGTCAGGTTGTGGAAGCCAGATTGGCAGGTTCTCGTGATGCAGTCGAGAACGAGCAGCAGCAACAGTTTTGAAATATCACCCAGTTGATGGTGAGGGTCCTGATGCAGCAGGAGTGGGTCACTTGATGTCAACCCAGCTCCCGAGGTCGAGATGGTGACCAAACCATGGTTACCAGTTTTGAAGAGATATTCTTCGGTGGCAGTGAAACGCCTGTCGCATGGGCACTGTCGTGGTCATTAACGTACAGTTTTAGATGGTCGTCCTCGAGGATCATGGATTATGTTTGTGGATGTTTATGATATGTTGGAAGAGCAGTGTATGGGTCTTCAGTAATTATGGTTTTGTATCGTGTAAAGCATGTAATAGCTCTTATTATTTAGTGTGGAGCAAGAATATGGGCTTGTCTTTGTCATTTTATTAATAATGAGAAGATTCTCTTATTAATTTGTCATTGCTGCTGCTTACTGTGGTTTTTGTTGATGACTATTGTTAACCGTGTTTATCGTTTACTTCAAATTTAAGATCTGTCTTTGTAATTGTACTGTTAATCTAAATTTATGCTATGATCATTCAAGTCGCTGTGCTTCCCATTACCTGTGCTCATTTTAATTATTGTATATAATTTATTTTTGTATAATAAACTAGGTTAAGGTACTTAAGTGTTTTCTGTTTTACCCACCCCTTTGGTTGTTGCAGTCCATTGGTTCATTCCAGTCCCAATTCTTTAGTATTTTAAAAGAACTTGATGAACCTTTATGACGGTTAATAACAAATAAAATTCCCATTTTTGCTTTACATTTAGCCACCAGTGTTGCTATTTTGATCATTGCATAACATATTCCTGTTTAACATTACACCAAGGTCTTAAATTGCTTCCTTGTTTGTGATTGTCTCGTTATTAGGTCCCCTGTATGCATATAGCATTCCTTCTCTGTTTCCATAGTTTATTGATTCGTATTTACAGGAGTGGAATACCATACTATCTAGCTCGGCCCATTCATATATTTTGTTTAAATCTCTTTGTAATGAGTTCCTATCTTCATCACAAGTAATTTCTCTACATATTCTTGTATCATCGGCGAAACTTCTCACTACAGTCTTTAACATTACGGTCTATGTCTGAGATCATAATAACAAACATCAGTGCAGCTAATAACGTAACCTATGGCACGCGAGATATTACCTATGCTTCATCTGATTTCTCGATATTTCCAACCACCATCTGTTTTCTGTTTTGCAGAAATTCTTTTAACCATTTTCCTATCTTTCTCATAATATTATGCTTTCTCATTTTTTTCTCTAATATATTATGGTCAAGTTTGTCAA
>NC_090736.1:55098054-55113054 GCF_036898095.1 Palaemon carinicauda | reverse complement strand
CCCCTACTCGAGGGACGGAGAGAGACCGAGTAGTCATTCGTTTGCCAAGCCACTGGCGTGACCGAAAAAAAAGAAATATATATATATATATATAAATATATATATATATATATATATATATATATATACTAATTTTGATATGCCAATATGTACATTTATAGTATGATGAAAGATAAATGTAGGGAGTATCTTATGATAAATCAAAGCATTACTAGCAAACGTCCATTTGATGTATACAGAAATATCCTTGTAAATAATCTAAAAAAAAGCATCATATTTTTGGGATAATGATGTGAAGTTCCAGTTCACAGCCAAGCCATTTTATTTGTATATTTTCACGTCGGGTTCAATTAAATTTTAATTAACTTGTTTATTGAAATGTTTTACTTTTAGAGTAAAGTTCATTAATTTTCCTTAGATTATTAATTTAAAGTTCCCCAAATACTAATTAATATAAACTTACTCTCCAAATCGAAAATGCGAACGAGTTATAATTCCTAGATTTTCCTTTTAGAGAATAATCAAATTATTAGACTAAGGAATAAAAATACCGCTAATTATATTCCGTTCTCAATGCCTCTGATGAGAAAATTATTGATGGTTAGACTTTCGAAACGAAAATAACAAAACATTTACGATTAGAAAGACAGGAAGATATTTTTAAATTTAACAAGATAACTAGAATGGAGTAAACTTTTGTTATAATAGTGAATTACCATTATTCAATATATATATATATATATATATGTATATATATATTCTTTATATATATATATATATATATATGTATATATATATTCTTTATATATATATATATATATATGTATATATATATTCTTTATATATATATATATATATATATGTATATATATATTCTTTATATATATATATATATGTATATATATATTCTTTATATATATATATATATATATATATACATATGTGTGTGTGTGTTCTTTTTCTGGTCAGGCTGAGTGGCACTGCCAAACTCATGATCACTCGGTCTCTCCCCGCCCTTTTGGTAGGGAGAGAGGGAGTAGTCATACCCTGGTTAGAGAGACACCCCGAGAGGTACACTTAGAAACCACAATCACCCACAAGTTACCAAAACTGTCGTGTTGTAGTTAGGAAAGGGAGAGGGTGTGGGAAGGGATGAATGTGCGCGCCTGTGTGTGTATGCATATCTATCTGAATATGTAGCCGTCATTTTTTACGGGTTGCGTACACAAGTGGGCATATATATATATATATATATATGTGTGTGTGTGTGTATATATATATATATATATATGTGTGTGTGTGTGTGTGTGTGGGTGTGTGTGTGTATATATACATATATAATCAAAATGTGAAAAATAATGTTAACTCTAAATATTTTCTCATCGCTGGAAATTTATTGTCATATTTCAGGAAGTGCAATCATAATGACTTTATGAAACATTGTTAAATGTATTGCTACTGATTTTGATTTGAATTTGTGAAAGTAAATCAAGCAAGATTGTTTTGATAAAACGAGAAAACGAGAGAAAATGGAACAGAACAACAGATAAGAATAATGGAGGGAAGAATAATTAAGAATAATTAAGCAATCACCTCCTTAAGGGAAAATGTAATTTCATTGAAAATAACTTTAAAAGAATATTCTTTGTGTAAATAAATATCCGCTGTAAAAATTCTAGAACGGAATCTCTGTTAGTCTTTAAGTCAATACATAGACCATCTTTTCCATATGTAGAAGATGACCCATTTTATAGACCCTTTGTGAGGGGTTTCATCGTAGGGTCTCCTGTATATTATCATCCATATTTTACAAAGCATAAAACATAATCAAGCTTTTATAAGAGACTAAGTGATGTTAAAGAAGGGTAAAAACAAAACTAGAACATTTCTTATTGAAGAATTTTAACTGTAATAGATTTAATTTTTTTAATCATATGTTTGTCAAGATACCAGCAAATTACCTTCGTTCACTTGTTTCAAATAGATTATGCTCTTTGCTTATTAACAGGCACAAGACGTTTATTTATTTACGTACTTTAAATGCAGCGGGCGAAAAAAGAAAAAAAAAAAAAAAACTAGGAAAGCTTGCTATGAAATTTCATATTCGTGTAGGTACTTTACGTACTTCTCTCTCTCTCTCTCTCTCTCTCTCTCTCTCTCTCTCTCTCTCTCTTTTTACATCAGAGCCTTTTTGTACCCTAAAAGGGTCCAGGTAATGGCTGCTTCAATAAATCCTATGATAGAAGATAATGAGTTTTTCTATGTATTGTCTATTAAGAATGAAATCTTTTTATGGTAGCCTATTGGAAACGTCCCTGTCTGACAATCTGTTGGACGGCAGCTCGAGACTCACTCAGCTTGATAGTTTCTTGTAGTGTCTGCAACATCATCATGTTTTTTTAGGTACGGATGGGGGTTTTGGGGGAGTCTATAGGTCTACATGCTAAGTAATCAGCATCCATTGCCTGGCCCTTCCAAGTCCTAGCATTGTGCGCTGATCATATGTAAATTATAAATGTTTATTCTCTAAGACATTGTCCTGTCCCTTTAAACTTTTAATTCTTTAATAGCTATATTATCGGCATAATATACAGTATATATATGCGTCTAAGTAATATTAATTATTTACGCCAAATACCTAATAAAGGATACAGGATATTATTCTTTCTGTATACATGGTCCATAGACGTTTTGCGAATTAAATCATACGCATTATACGGGATTTCAAAATTTATTAAGTGTATATATATATATGTATACATATATATATATATATATATATATATAGATATATATATATATGCATACATACATACATATATACATACATATACTGTATATACATATGGATATATATATAAATGTGTATATATATATATATATATATATACATATATATATATATATTACTGTATGTGTATTTATGCATGAGTTTTTTCATGTATATATATATATATATATATATAAATTTATATATATGTATATGTATATATATATATATATATATACACACACACATATATATATATATATATATAAAAAATATATATATATATATATATAAAATATATATATATATATATATATATGTATATGTATATACACACACACACACACACACACATATATATATATATATATATATGTTTGTGAATTTACATAAATGCGTATCTATACGTATCTGAAAAATACAGAAAATTGTCAAACCCTGAAAAAGCATCTAATATATATTTGCAAAGAAGATTGGAGCAAGGAGAAGAAGGATAAGAAGTGGTTATGGAAATTACAGAAACACTAAGAAACAGGATAATCTGATTTCCATGGAAGCTCTGTAGAAATAATGAACTGATTGAGAACAGAGAGTTTTAAATTCTTCTTTTATTCTCTATTACTTTCATTAATGACAAACCTCTCCAAAGTTTATAAGAAATCAGTTTAGGATTTAGATACATAATAAATTAATGATTATATGATCATAGTTCGTTTGCCTATACTGTTGCTAAATACTTCATTATTATTATTATTATTATTATTATTATTATTATTATTATTATTATTATTATTATTATTATTATTATTATTATTATTATTATTATTATTATTCATCTTTTTAAACATATAATGACGAGAAATAATGTATTTCATTATTGCCTTGTAATTAAATCGCATTGATGGCGTGAGTGAAATACAATCAGCATTGTGTATAAAGATTTTTTGTCTTTTCTTTTTTAATCATTCTGCCATCTTTAGTGTAGGAGACCTCTGGAAACTAACATTGAAATACACAGGACATTCCCCCCTCATTAACTCTATAAACTTTTTTTAGCAGGAGAGAAGTTTTAATGTAAAATTTCATCATCCGTTTTGGATTTTGGAAATTTAATTTGTTTTTATTCCATAGATAGTAAAAAGACTAAAACAGCTAAAGACGACTGCAATATTTTTTTTTCTTTTTTTTTCTGTAAGTCATATACAAAATATGTCGTGAACCAAATGTAAAACAAAGGTCACTTTTTTTTATAAAGCATCTAATCCTACCCACAAGTAACTTTATTTACTGCTTTATTGTACCAATTATGGAATTTTGTAATTATTTAGTGGTATATCATAATGTTTTAATCATCGGCTGAAAGCACAGTAAATCGCCTATTAGGACTTTTGGGCAAAAAAAGGCCCATTAACACTTTTGAATTTGAGGTCGTAATTTATGATAACATTGAATAGCTTTTGCCAATAGAGCCTACATCATTTGCTACAAGCGGCTGGGAATAAAGTTGATCCATCATTAGGCACGAGGACTTTCACCACATTTTCATGTTATGTGTTGTAAAACAATCTTACCTAATTTATTTATTGGAACAAAAATTTACGGAAATTATGATTGTCTTTACGATACTGCTTCTATTTTCAAAATATTCAAAATATCGATTTTCTGGTGTTTCATTTCTAGTCGTTACTTTTAGCACGGATTTTGCAATTGTTAATTTATATTTCACATCCAGCTATTATTTTCCATCTGGTTTTGATAAAGTTTCTTCTCTGTATACATACATACTGACCTACAAGGCCTAGAGACATGTCCTTCCACTTGCGTCTGAACCCGTTAACTTTCTCAGTTCATCAATCCATCGTCTTCTCTTCATTCCTCTGCTTCTTTTGCAATCTCTAGGGACCTATTCTGTTATTCTTAATATCCATTTATTGTCCGTCATTCTCATTATATGTCCTGCCGATATCGATTTCTTTTTCTTGCATGTTAAAAATTCCTCTACACACTCTCACACAAAAACACACACACACACACACACACACACATATATATATATATATATATATATTATATATAAATATATAAATATATATATATATATATATATATATCTTCGGTATGTCTATCTCTCTATTTATATATATATATATATATATATATATATTTATATATATATACACACACACACATATATATATATATAATATGTGTGTGTGTGTGTGTGGTGTGTATATATATATATATATGTGTGTGTGTGTGTGTGTGTAACATAATTTTGGATTCGAGATAATTCTTAAATGATACCACTTCCTTTCTAACTTCCACGTATGCATTATTGTTTATTCTAAATCCTTCTAGATTTCCTACATTGCAAGAGATTTTTCCAGCACCAAAATATATGTTCCTCGCTTTACATATGTTTGGTCATGGTAGATTTATTAGAAATAACAAATTAATTTGCATTATTGATATTTATATTGAGATGTAGATGTGTCCTCTACTCCATGCCACACCTCGATAGTACATCGGCGCCTCTCCTCAACCTCAATTAAAACCATAAAAGTTAAGATGTCATTATAAAAGTTAAAAAAGTTAATATATATTGTAATGTCATGAACGAAGGCTTTGTCAACTCTCTTGCAAATCAGAAATTTTTCCTTCTTGCACAAGGTATGATACTGACACGATTACGGAATTGCTAAGGAAAATACGCTCTGACCATAGACGCCGTTTCCATTTACTACTATAGTAGAATAGATATTACTGTTTTACCCAGAAATCATATAAACTTGAAAGATATTTAGGGTTTTTTTAAGTCGCTCATGAATGGCAGAGGCAAGGGACAATGGCAATGTCCTGAGACTAATCTTGATCTTATATACTTATGATCAGCTCCTAAGACCCATTTCCAACCAAGCTAGGACCACGGAGGGCCAGACAATTGTTACTTATGTCTCAGCAGGTAGATCTAAATCTAAAGGGTTCTCCAAAAACCCCCATCCCTAGCTCACAAGGATGATGAGGTTGCAGACACTATATGAAAACTATCGAGCCTGAGCGGATATCGAACTCCTGTTCAGCAGATCGCTAGGCAGGGACGTTTCCAAAGGCTACCACAGCATTCATTCTATATCACACTTTGACCAGTGATGATAAGGATACTAAATGTCACTTCTAAGACTTTATAGGCTATCTGCTTACTGGAACTGACCTCATATCATTGTTTATATATCGTCTTCAATTATTATCGACACAACGATACAGTTTGTCTCAAAAAGAATATTGGAATTAGGTTAGAATTTTTACTAGCAGAGCCAAATCTTTAAGCACTGATGCAGTACAAGGATCACAGATTTCAGACATACAGATCTAGACTTCTGGGTATTATATATATATATATATATACATATATATATATATATATATATGTGTGTATATATATATATATATATATATAAAGAGAGAGAGAGAGAGAGAGAGAGAGAGAGAGAGAGAGAGAGAGTTATTTTTGCAATAATATAAACATAATGATTAAGAGAACATATAATATTTAAGTTAACATAGTTCGTCCTTTCCATATTCCCCTCGCATTCCAATGATATAATTAACTATCTGTCAACATCGGAGTAAATAAATATTTCTCAAAGAAAAAACGCCTAATTTCATAAAATATGAAAACGTTCCGACCGCTCTCATAAAAAAGAATCGTGAGTTTTATTCTTCTTTTAAGTCATTTCCGATCCATCAGAGACTTTTTGAGTGTTTGCCTTGAGCCAGGATTTACTACGTGCTGCTTGCAGAAAGCGCTCACAGTGACTAAAATATTCCATTATTTTCCATCAGCGGAGTTTACGTAGTTCAAGTAGGAGAGAGAGAGAGAGAGAGAGAGAGAGAGAGAGAGAGAGAGAAAACCGGTCTCTGAATTAAATAGGTAAAGAATAAACGAATAATTCAGTAGAATTAAAAGTTTTTCCTTTATCTTTTAATTAATGGAATTTAAAGTGCTTCTTATCCCGCTAATTAGGTTCTCATTATCTATGAATTTAGAAGGTCCTTTTAGATATAACATAATATTATAGGCTTCATTGTCGACACTTTGTCTTTTTTTCATAGGTTTTACTTCAGTTAGTTCTCCTATATAACACAGTGTCTCTTTTTTTTCATAGGTGTTACTGCAAGTATTGCTCCCAAATAGCACATTGTCTCTTTTTTTATAGGGATTACTTCAAATAATGTTTCAAGATAGCGCATTGTCTCTTTTTATGGGGGTTACTTCAATTATGGCTCCTAGATAGCACATTGTCTCTTTTTTTCATAGATGTTACTTCGAGTGTTGCTCCCAGATAGTTCTTGACAAGGGGAAACATTCCAGATCTTAATAGTAAATGGCTTGTATTCAGGAGTTTGACATAATAATAGAAAAAATAGTTGATATATGTAGAAACCATAAAGATTTGAATATACTCCTATCCTGAGATTTTAATCTTCCTTTTGTGGATTGGAAAGAACGGATAGAAGAAAGTGGTTGTATATATACATATAAAAAAGAGAGCAATAGTAGCGCAGAAGATAAGAGGAAATTTGAAAAGCTTCAAAATATGCTATTAGAACATAATATGCAACAAATAAACCACATTCCAACAAGAAAGGACAATGTCCTAGATTTAGTATTCGTGAATGAGGTGAATTATGTTAAAGAAATAATTGTTTATAACACTCGAATTTCAGACCACAATGTCATAGAATTAATAGTCCATTCCAAAGCAAGTGATCGCAGAGATAATCAAAACACAAAACAATGGGAAGGATATGGAAAATATAAATTTTATAGTAAGAATATAAAATGGTCAGAATAAATGAGGAATTGAACAAAGAATGGAAAATGTAATCGTAATTGATAATATACAGGTAAATACGAATGTACTGTACAAAATACTGGAGAAAATTGTTTAAAAATATGTACCAAAAGAAAAAAAAATAAACATCAGACATGCATACCAAGAGACAGAAGGATCTTATTTCAGAAAATTAGAAAGTGGAAGAAAAATCTTGCAAAAGAAAAAATGTATAGAAAATGATGGAAATAAAAAGTAAGATAGAAAATGCAGAACAAAAGATTATATATTCGAAAGAAAAATAAAAAAGGAAATATGCAACATATTAGCAGAAAAATATAAGAGGGAGTTCACGCCAAGAATTGCGAATGAGAATAATGAACAGGAATGACAGAAGAAAATATTGAATATCTAACGGATATAGATATTAATGAAGCAGATATTTTGAAGGCTATTAGCGAAATTAAAAATGGATCGGCGGCCGGACCAGATGGAGTTCAGGCGATTTTGTTAAAAAAAACTGCAAACACTATCGCGAAGCCGCCTGCAATACTGCTAAGACAAAGTATAGATATGAACGAGATATATGTTAAACATAAATTAGCATATATAACCCCTATTTTCAAAAGTGGATCAAGACTAGAGGCAAGCAATTATAGACCTGTTAGTCTTACATCACATATTATGAAAGTGTATGAAAGGGTAATAAAAAAGGAAATATTGAATCATTTGGTTAAAAAATAATTTATTTAATATAGGTCAACACTGTTTTGTGACTGGAAAAAGTACACAAACCCAACTGATAGCACTCTATGAAAACATATACAAAAATGTGATAAATGAAAAAGACACAGATGTGATCTATCTAGATTTTGCAAAAGACTTTGACAAACTAGACCATAATATATTAAAGAAAAAAAATTAGAAAGCATATTGTGGGAAAGATAGAAAAATTGGTAAAAGAGTTTCTGCAAAACAGAAAACAGATAGTGGTTGCAAATGACAAGAAATCAGATGGAGATCAGATAATATTAGGCGTGCCACAGGGTACGTTATTAGCTGCACTGCTATTTGTTTTATGATCTCAGACATAGACTGTAATGTTAAAAACTCTGTATTGAGAAGTTCCGCCGATGACACAAAAATAAGTAGAGAAATTACTTGTGATGAAGATAGGAACTCACTACAAAGAGATGTAAATAAAATATATAAATGGGTGGAGATAAATAGGATGGTATTTAACTCGGGTAAATTCGAATCGATAAACTATGGAAACAGAGAAGGAATGGTATGTGCATACAGGGGACCTAATAATGAGACAATCACAAAAAAGGAAGCAATTAAAGACCTTGGTTTAATGTTAAACAG
This sequence comes from Palaemon carinicauda, assembly GCF_036898095.1. Taxonomy (NCBI): domain Eukaryota; kingdom Metazoa; phylum Arthropoda; class Malacostraca; order Decapoda; family Palaemonidae; genus Palaemon; species Palaemon carinicauda. The sequence goes on along the minus strand of NC_090736.1, from coordinate 55,104,081 downwards.
GTATATGTTATGCAACGACCAAATAGCAACACTGTTGGCTAAATGTAAAGCAAAAATGGGAATGATATTCAGACACTTTAAAACAAGAAAAGCTGAACACATGATTATGCTTTACAAAACTTATGTACGTAGTACACTCGAGTACTGCAATGTGATAATGTACCCACACTACCAAAGGATATTGCACAAATAGAGAGTTTACAAAGGTCCTATACTGCTAGAATAGAAGTTAAGGGCCTTGACTACTGGGAAAGACTGCAATTTTTAAAACTATACAATCTAGAAAGGAGAAGAGAACGCTACATGATAATACGAACATGGAAGCAAATAGAAGGAATTACTGAAAACATCATGGAGCTAAAAATATCAGAAAGAGCAAGCCGAGGTATATTAATAATGCCAAAAACTATACCAGGAAAACTAAGGAAGGCGCACAGGACATTAATCCACTGCGCACCAGCATCGATAATGCAGCGACTATTTATTGCGCTGCCAGCTCATCTAAGAAACATATCAGAGTGGGCGTAGATGTGTTTAAGAATAAGCTCTATAAATACCTAAGATGCATCCTAGACCATCCAAGACTGGAAGATGCAAAATACACCGGAAGATGCATTAGCAACTCTGGTGGATATACGAAGTGCCTCACACTGAGGGATCTGGGGGAGCCCAAACATAGAATAAGGTAAGCGGTAGTATCTCAACGGGCGGCTGGTACTCGTGTTAACCTACCACCTGTTTCCTCTCTGGGTTTTCTTCCTTTCTTTCAGGGTTGTTGTGGCTTATTGGAAACGTCTCTGCTTGGTGATATGCCGGATGGGGTTCAAGTCCCGCTTATGCTTGATAGTTTCTTGTAGTGTCTGCAACCTCACCATCCTTGTCAACGTATAGGTTAACATGTTGAGTCATGAGAAGCCATTGCCTGGCCCTTGCTTGGGTGAAGGATGGCTTAGGCGAAGGTTTTATATATATATATATATATATATATATGTATATATATATATATATATATATATGTGTGTGTGTGTGTGTGTGTGTGCGCGCGTGTGTTTGTGTGTGTATGTGTATATATAGTCATTCTCCAGGGCATTGTCATGGCAGGGCATTGCCACTGTCTCTCGCCTCTATCATCCATAAGTGTCCTTTAAACTTATAATCGAGATAATTTTAGACAACTTCTCCTCCTGATTATTTAAACGGGAACTAATTCTCTCTTAGAAACGATGATTGATGAGAACTTCTTATATGACATAGCCAGTTATATGAAAGCATTAACAAAATACTAAAAAACAAGTTTTAGAAAATTATGAAAAGAGACATGCAATAAAAAACTTGTTAGGAAATGAAATAGGAAATCCGAGGATAAAGAAATAAATACGTTGAACGTCATAGAACACAAATGAAAAGATAAAAGTGGGAAAAGTATAGAAAAACGATGTTCAGAGAAAAGCAAACAAGAAAGACCGTCTTGTGTGGGTCTGTTGAAGATATCGTTGTCCGAAGTGCCTGTGGTCATCAACTCATACCCAACAATTGCTGCAAATTTTCTTAAAAGATTAAGTAAGATAATCGTTGAAATGTTTTTATAAAATACCATAATTATCATAATTATCACAGAAATAGTTGAAATGATAATGATATTTATAATAATGATATTAGTGTTTTATAATGAAGAGCAAGTGTCTATATATATATATATATATATATATATATCAAGTTAAGGGTCATTGTCAGACGTATGACTACTCCATCTCTCCCCGTCTCTTGTGTATGGGGGAGAGGGTGGGAAGGGTTCAACATGTGTGTGTTTGCATATCGATGTAAATATTTAACTGTTATTTTTGACTTATCGCTTACCCTATTAATAATGTTAATAATAATACTAATGATAAGTATATTTTTCCTTATATAATTTGTAGATTACTAAAATAAGAGCAATAATAATAAAAATATCATAATGATTACATGTTGGATTATTATGGAATTGTAACGGTGTCAAACATTCAAATACAGTAAATAAAACGGCCGATGCTGGATTGCAATTTATGTAAAACTGTACGGTCATAGATTTTAATTTTTTTTTTTTCGTAAGAAAGTCGACAGGTCGCACATTCCCCCAAAAAATACAGTCTTTATTAAGCTGGTGATAGAAACGACACGTTCTGTTTTCCATTAAACAAAATGATACGTCCACAAATCTACCAGTTTCATCATCATCATCTCCTACGCTTATTGACGCAAAGAGCCTCGGTTAGATTTCGCCAGTCGTATCTATCTTGAACTTTTAAATCAGTACTTCTCCATTCATCATCATGTACCTCATGCTTCATAGTCCTCAGCTATGTAGGCCTGGGTCTTCCAACAAGAATTAGTGCCTTCTTGAGCCCTGTTAAAAGTTTGATGAACTAATCTCTCTTTTCAAGTGCGAAGAGCATGTCCAAACCATCTCCTTCTCTCCCTCTGCATGATTTCATCCTCGTATGGCACTCCAACAATGTGACTTATAGGTTCATTTTTATTCCTGTTTTGCCATTTAACTCTTAATATTTTTCTGAGGTCTTTCTTCTCAAACCTACTTAATCTGTTGGATATTGTTTCATTGTCATAACATGATTCATGTCCATACTGTAACATTGATCTCACTAAACTGATATATAGCCCGATTTTTATATGTAATTTCAGGCGATTAGATTTCCAAATTTTACGTAACCTAGTCATTGTTTGAATTTTCTTTTTCAAGCTTTCATTAAACCTATCTGATATATCATGCATTCTTGTAAGTAAGCGTTGCACATCTTTTAGTGTTCTGCTAACAAGGACAGCGTCCATGCCATACTTTAGGTCAGCTAATTTCCCATTACCAATCCTGTCCAATCCTTCTCCACCATCCCCCAACTATTATATGCACTACACAATCCACGAGGAGGATAAACAGCATAGGTGACAACACATTCTCGTGGAGTACTGCGCTGTTCACTGGAAATTCAATTGATAAGACTCCATTAACATTAACTTTACACTTGCTATGCTAATGAACAGACTTAATCAAATTTGAATATTTAAGACGAACTCCATAATAACGCACACTATGAAAGGCTTTTTCATAGTCCATGATTGCCATCAAAATTGGATTGCTATTTTCTCAACAATTTCTAAGAGTTTCATACATTAGTAAATTCACGTAGTCAATGCATCTATAATTTCATCAAATTCATACATCCCAAAAGAAAAATTGAGCAAATGGGATACTAATCTAGTTAGAAACTTATTATTTTTGTATATTTAAGTGAAGATGATATGTGATTTAGTAACTCTGTCCTTTACCTAAAGTTATTTTTAGACTTAAAATGGTAATATTAACTCGAGTTTAGCTACGAAACATAAAGGCTGCATTATATTCTAGTTAGATACGAGGTTGATCTAATGGCGCTATTGATGAAATCAGTTTTCGCTTCCACATTAATACATGCCGTCATTCTTCGGGGGAATATTTCGTAATTTTCCGACTCCGTATGTGATACAGAAAGGGGATTCCCTCTTCCGCCCTCCAAGAGTGCCGTGTTCCAGTGAAATTTCGGATTCGGTAAATTTGTAACAATAGATCTTTATACGAAGACTATTTACATACGAGATAGTTCACCAGAAACGCGAGGCAGTAAGCGTTAAAATTACATCGATATAATTGTAGAGGGGATAACTTAGCTATCTTCTATTACATTCATTTATATTACTAGTGAACGCGACCCGTCAAAATAATGGCTAAATATTTAGAGACAGAGAGATGCTAACAGACGCACACGTATTTATTCTCACCAGGGTATGACTACTCGCCTTCCCAAACACTTTCTCTTCATTATAGAGGGGGAAATTGTTATTATTATTATTATTATTATTATTATTATTATTATTATTATTATTATTATTATTATTATTATTATTATTATTGCGAATAGGTAGGAAAAAAAATGTTCTAGGGAAATGATAAACAGCCAAGGAAGAAAAACTCCTCACACATAATTCCAAAATATCTCTGATATTGAGGAAAAAACCGTTTCACATGTAAGAAGATTTTACGATTTCGGAAGTCGAACAAAGAAATGGAATTGAGAACCAAACCTCAAATGTGCAATGCAAATGGCATGGCAGAAATATTTTTGCATTGCAGGCGTCTAATTCCAATGGCAGAAATATTTTTGCATTGCAGGCGTCAAATTCCAATGGCAGAATGTGCAGGAGCATTTCTCGTGGTCGGGAATTTTTCCTACAAAGGTTTAACCTTTTTTTCGATTCATGAATGTATAAATATTGGTTTTTCTATACAGAGGTTTTTGGAATCCTTGCTGATGCAGCTCTCTCTCTCTCTCTCTCTCTCTCTCTCTCTCTCTCTCTCTCTCTCTGAAATAAAGAGAAATATTGTTATACTACTGTAGGTGACTCGTCAAAAGTAATGGCTGAATAGTAATTATCAAGATAAATATCCACACAGACGTACCCACAGCCGACTCACCGGTGTATGACTACTCTAATCTCCCTCCTACCCGAGGGACGGGGAGACCTAAGCTTCATGGAAAAGAATATGTATATATATATATATATATATATATACAGTATATACGTAAATACCTACATACATTCATACATATTCATGTAGCCTAACACATTGTCTTTATCGTATAGGGGAGATCGTTTTCAGCGTCTTTGTATCTTATTTGGACTATTGCTTAAAATCAGCGTTGAAACTTTAAACATTCACGGAACAAATACTAGGAAATAACTAGGTTCAGGGAAATGATAATCTCCTGTTCCAGATAAATTGGGAGAATTGTATATGATTTAATTATTAGTTACACTGTATCTGTTCTGGCTATATATATATATATATATATATTTATATATATATATATATATGTGTGTGTGTGTGTGTGTGTGTGTATACACATGTAAAGCACACATTACATTTGTATGAATGCATAAATGCATACATATATGTATTTGCATATATATATATATATATATATACATGTGTGTGTATGCATTTATGCATTTATATAAATGTATGTATACTTAACACACACACACACACACACACACACATATATATATATATATATATATAAAACACGAGTATACAGTTTATATGATATGGGTTAATATACATATGTATTCATATACATACATATATATATAATATATATATATATTTATATATATATATATATATATGCGTTTGTGTATACTTTTATATATATATATATATATGCGTTTGTGTATACTTATATATATATATATGCAGTCCCCACATACTGTTTATATATATGAAGTCCCCTTAAGATTGTTCACAGCTATAGAATCCTCTTAAACTACTTGGATCTATGGAGTCCCTTAAAACTTGTTATATCTTTGGAGTCTCTTTAAAACTGTTTATATATATATATATATATATATATATATAAAGTCCCCTCAAAATTTTTTAGATCTATCTAGTCGCTTTAAAACTCTTTAGATTTATGGAGTCTCCTTATAACTGTTTAGATCTATGGAATCCTTTTGAAGCTGCTTATATCTGTGGAGTCCCCTTAAAACTGTTCAGTCCTACGAAGTCTGCCTAAACCGGTTTAGATATGTGGAGTCCCCTTAAAAGTGTTTAGATTTATAGTGTCCTCTTAACACTGATTAGAGCTATGGAGTCCCTTTAAAACTGTTTGTAACTATGGCGTTTCCGTAAAATGGGTTAGAGCTAGGGACTCTCCTTAAAACGGTTGCAATCTATGGAGCCCTGAAGTTACTTAGAGGTATGCAGTTTCCTTAAAACTGCTTGGATTTATGAACGCCCCCTAAAACTGTTTAGATCTATGAGTTCCATAAAACTATTTAGGTCTATGCAGTCCTCTTAAAACTGTTTGAATCTATGGAGTCCCCTTGAAACTGCTTAGATGTTTGCAGTTCCCTTAAAACTGTATAGATCTCTGAAGTCTCCTTAACTGTGTTTAGATCTATTGAGTTCCATTAAAACTGTTTAGATCTATG
>NC_090736.1:55086213-55093713 GCF_036898095.1 Palaemon carinicauda | reverse complement strand
AGCAGCCTTGACTAACCAACCTTCCAACCAATTGGTCTCTGTGTTGATTCTACGTGTGATATGCAAATGCTTCTGTGCACAAGTGATTGCATACAAATATATGAATGTGAGTAAGCTTCTCGTTTTTTTTTATCCCTAAAATACCTTTGAATAGTTGAAATAGTTTATCACATTTTGAAGTCATTTCCTAAATTTAAGATAAACTAACACAAGTCAGTAGTCACTTGACAAAGAAAGAGGGTAGGGACACAAGAACTTTATTTGAGGCGCACTTGCATAATATAAGATAAGAACTAGTTTATGATACGAGAAAAAAAAGTAGCTACTACATAGAAAATAGGGGAGAAGTGTATAAGAAATTGTGTAGAATGAATGAATAATAACAGAAAATTTCTCTAACTTCGAACATAGATAAACATGGAAGAAATGCAGTCTTGGAACAATAAAATGATTGTTTTGAGGTTTGGTGAATTTGGAGGACAGTAAAGTTAAGCTTAGTAATAAGATGTGAAAGGGTTTATTTAAAGAGGATAACGCAAGGAAAGTTATTGAATATGATATATAAGATAAGTGATTAGAAGCTTTAAGAAAAACAACTCGCCATGAGTTGATGAGAATAGAAATAAGATGCGGTGGTCCACAATTGAGAGGTGAAAGTGGTACCCCTATCAGAGGTAACATACTAAGGAATACCAAATCTCGCTAACCATCCTGAGATTAAGCAGATGTACATGAGGTGGATTTTGCCATTTCCTTGAGAACGGATATAAATATATATATATATATATATATATATATATATATATATATATATATATATATATATATATATATATATATATATATATATTTTATTGGTTCATTTATTCATTGAGCTATTTATTTTTATCTTATTTAAATGGAGTGGATATTTCCACATTCGCTATTACTGCCTGCTTAGATGAATGGGAGAAGGGATCACGGTTGGGAGATATTTGCATTCAAAGCTATATATGAGAGTATTGGAAGATCTCAGCCATCCTGAAGATGGTTTGGACCTTTTTGGCGGAACTACTCTCAGGGGTTGAGTCATGGGAATCCGGGGGCATCCAATCCTTGAGGAGGGACTCTTGGCTTTTGGCTGGAAGCCCATCATTACAGATATGAGGAGGATGATTCCATATTTCCTTGGTCTCAGTTCTAACAGGCAGGTTGAGCTTACACCTGTGCCTCTATAGCTGCTTTGGTGCTCTCCTTCGGGTAGGGTATGGAGTAGTTGGGAAGTATACTCTCATTGTGCTGATAGTGGAGAGTGCAAATTCCCTTTCCAAGGTATGATACTTTCTTTAATTTCTCAAGCAAGTAAACCAACAAAAATCATAAAGAAAATCTCACCCTTAACTATGGAACCTTCAAACGCTGACTCCCCATCCCCTGGATTTGTTGACTCCCCCCCCCCCCTGGCACTGTTGACGACCTCTGATAATGTAAATAGGGATAGTTCTGTTGATGGCCTCGGAACGGGAAACGACCATTCTACTAATATTCCTAAATCGAGTTATTTGGGTAACACGAGAAAACTTCGAATCCTTCATGTTACCCAAATTCCAATAGAGCCAAACTACCATCATCTATATAAAGCATTTGAGTGCTATGGATGTATAAAAGAAATATGGATGAAACTTGAAGATGAAAAATGGCATTCATGGATATCTTACAGTAGTTATGATGAAGTATTTAGCGCAATTAATAACTTGAATAATCCGAGTGCTCTCTGCGATAAGGTACCAAAAGATTTGGATGTGCATAGGCCAGCCAATTGGTTGGAAAGAGACGCAGATTAAGTTATGCCCTCCCAAAAAAACCCAAAACCACCAATGTGGCTTATAGCTGAATAAAAAGGGGTTACAGGGAAATATTTTAAAATATGCAAATTGCTTCAGAAAAAAATAGGAACTATTGCACCGGGTGATATATCTCGTTTTGGAAGAAATAGTTTCCTAATCCATTCCAAATCAAGTACACAGTCTGTAATACCGTCCAACAGTAAAACATCTAATGATGATAATAAGTTAGATGTCAAACCACACCTAAATCTCAGCTATGGAAGGGGAGTAGTTTTTAACAGATCTGTATAAATATACAGAGGAGGAGATACTGGCCATGTGTCCACTAAATGTATGGATAGTTCATAAAGTCCCAGGTACTTCAATGATAATCCTTACGTTCCAGGACGCTGATGTACCTTTCCATATTATTACTGAAAACGAAATTATTAAAGTAAGACCATTCAAGAAGAAGCCACTACAATGCTTTAATTGTTTCAAATTTGGGCATCCGTCTAAGGTTTGCAAAAATGAGAAAATGTGTGGTATTTGCTCCATATCTTACCATGGAGAATGTACACTTGGAGCTAGGTGTTTAAATTGCAACTCAAATCATAAGTCCACAGACAAGATCTGCGAGCTATATAAGTTGGCGGAAGCTGCCCTCAACAAACCGAATTTAGAACATATAAGTGTGGGACATGCCAAAATACTATCAAATAAATCAAATACCTATGCTAAGACATTAAAATCAAACCAACCTAATACTGCCAATAGCTCAAGAAAGAGAAGTATACCATCTGATAAAATGTCAAATAACGAGGCAATCATATTACCTCCTGAGGCTTTACCCTGTTGTATTAACACTATGGCATTGCTCATTGCTGTACAACCTTCGTCCCCCATTACAAAAACAAGTACAAACCTCTCTCAGGCCATGCCCTTGCCTAATTTGATGGAAGTTCCACTTAAGACCAACTTACCTGCTGCACCTGTTCTGTGGAAAGGTGCAAAAACCTAGAATCCTACCATCTATTAATCGTAAAAGAGAGCGATCTCCATCTCTCTCTCCCCCCTCCATTAGAAACATTATAGGTATGATGTTAAATAAATTTGATGTTTTGTCTTGATGTTTCTAATGAACCAGAAGATAAACTGAATAAATCAGAAATACAAGTTGAGGTCCACCCTCCGCCTCAACAAATAGATCAAAAGGATACATAGAAAAACAAAAACGTAAAACTCAACATAACAAGTCCATCTCTGAAGAAACCTACAGGTAATAATGTTAGATTAAGAACTGCTAATGGGGTCTTCCAGAAATAATCTATAGCTTTCTCCTCCATTTTTCAATGGAACTGTCTGGGTTTAAGGGCGAAATAGGAAGAACCTAAGCTCCTAATTCATGAACATTCCCCCATAATCGTATGTCTACAGGAAAGTAAGCTTGATGCTAACACTCCTAGTCCTCGAGAGTATTTTAGCTATAGAACACCATATAATCAACAAGCAGGGAACCATGGTGGTAGTCTCATGTACGTTCGTTGAGATGTTCCCCAAATACCTATGTCTATTCGTACACCCCTGCAGGCAGTGGTTGTACAAAACGATATAGGGAGAAAATATACAAAATGCTCTCTCTACTTACCTCCAAACGATAATATTTTATATGATGATTTAGTAGAGATCATTCAACAACTCCCTCGGCCTTTTCTCTTACTGGGAGATATGAATGGTAGACATCCTTTATGGGGTGATGTTTTGGCAAACATATGGGGAAATATTATCTTATCAATTGTGGAGAATGAAGATGTTGGGTTTCTTAATACAGGAGAGCCCATGCACTTCCATGTTCAGACAGGTACCTTATCATGCATTAACCTTTCAATGGCAAGCTCTAACTGCCTTCTTGATTTCGATTGGAGGGCATTAGATGATTGGCATACTAGCGATCATGCACCAATCATTACAAACACCATCAAGGGTCCGCTTTTACAAAGATCGTCATGATGGACTCTTCACAAGGCAGACTGGGTTAAATTTTGAGAGCTAAGTGAAATCAAGGGGATTACAAAACAGTTTGAAATTATTGATGATGCCATAGACCTACTGAATTGAAATCTCCATACAGCAGGAGTCTATTCAATTCCCAAAACAACAGGGCTATTCAAACGACGACCAGTCACCTGGTGGACTTCAGAACTAACTGCCCTGCACAGAGCCACAAGATCATCTCTAACACGATTGCGTAGACGCCTAAACGATGATAATTTAATTACATACAAGAAATGTAGAGCACAGTTCCGTCGTGCCATTAAAGAAGCTAGGCGCCAGTCATGGATGTCTTTTGTTTCCTCCATTAACACCACCATCTTCTATATGGAGGAAAGTAAAAAAAATAGCTGGTAAATTCACCCCAATCCACCACCAGTCTTGAGGGTGAATAGTCAGTATAAAACTGATGCAAATGATGTTAGCAATGCCCTGGCTGATCATTTTTCAAATGTATCATGCGAGTGTGAAATAATTCCTGGTTACCAGTAAAGGAGCATTGAAGAAAAGAAAGTTTTAAATTTTGCAACAGGAAGGGAAGGGTCATATAATTCTCCTTTTACTGAAAGAGATTTTGATTCCACACTTGCTCTTTGCAACGATACAGCCCCTGGACCCGATGGAATTCCATATACAATGATTAAACATGTACAATTTAATACAAAGTTATTTATTCTAAGCATTGTTAATAGAATATAGCATGATCATAATTATCCAAGTGTTTGGGAACTAGCCATTATTTTAGCCTTTTCAAAACCCGGTAAGGACAAGTTTTTAGCAGCAGACTATCAACCGATTGCTTTGACATCTTGTTTCTGTAAAATTATGGAGAAGATGGTCAATGCAAGGCTGATGTGGTATCTTGAAAAGAAGGGTATTTTATCACCCATTCAATGTGGATTCAGGAAAACACACTCAACAACTGTTTTGATACGACTTGAGTCCTCTATTTGTGAAGCCTTTGCTTCCAAATAGCACCATGTGACAGTCTTTTTTGACCTTGAAAGGCATATGATACTACATAGAGATATGGCATACTTAAAACAATTCATGACTTGGGATTGAGAGGAGAGCTGCCACTATTTATTCAGTCATTTCTTTCACATAGAGTTTTTCAAGTGAGAGTGGGGGAAACTATCAGAGAGAAAATGTCAGGAAGAAGGAGTTCCTCAGGGTAGTGTGCTGAGTGTAACCCTTTTTGCACTAGCAATTAATGGGATATACTCAGCCATTTCCCAGGATGTTTTTTCAACATTATTTGTGGATGATCTCTCCATATCATTTGCTGGTGCTAGAATCGCAATGGTTGAGAGAAAAATACAACACTCAATTGACAAAATTAACCAGTGGGCCGATATGAATGGATTTAAGTTATCGACAAATAAAACTAGTATTGTACATTTTTGTCGTATCCGGGGAGTACATCCATACCCGGATATATACATTAAGGGTCAATGGATCCCATGAGTAAGTGAAGATAAATTCTTAGGTTTGATATTTGATTTTAGGCTTACATGGGTTCCTCACTTAAAAGCGTTAAAAGCTAAATACCTGGAAGCTCTGAATCTTTAAATAGTACTGTCCCATACATCATCGGGGGCAGACTGCAATACTAATTTGAAATTATACAAGGCCTTGATTTTTTCCAAAATTAGTTATGGATGTGAAATATACTCCTCAAACACCCCATGCCGGTTAAAAATATTAGATTCAATACATCATGCTGGTATTAGATTGTCCACAGGAGCGTATAGAACCTCCCCTATCCCAAATCTCCTTGTTGATGCCGGAGAGTTCCCTCAAGACCTTTACCGAATGTCTTTTATTATTCGGTATTGGTTTAGATTGCAAAGATTCCCTAATTCTTTAGCCTTTCAGACTGTAAGCCTTGTAAGGACCTCAACATACTTTGAGCTGCACCCGAATTATCCTCAAATTTATGGCTTACGGGTGAAACAATTATTAAAGTCTTGATATAATTAGAATTAAGGTGATTCCATTTAAGGTATCATCAATGCCTCCATGGAAATTACCAGAGGTATCTTTTTGTAAATACTTTATTGAAGATAAGAAGAATATGACTGACGTAGAATCCAGGTCTCTTTTTATGGAACATGTTGCAGAACATAGGGGATCGACTTTTATATATACTGATGGCTCCAAATCTGATGCTGGCGTTGGATTTAGAGTACATAGTAATAGTTTTAATTGTAGAGATGCACTTCCTCTAACAGCTTCCATATTTACTGCTGAATTGTATGCATACTAACCGCTATTGAGGAAATAGCGTTGGAAAAGAGGGTAATTTTACAATTTTTAGTGATGCAAGGAGTGTTCTTCAAGCTTTAGAAGTTTTTAATTCTAGCAACCATCTAGTTTTAAAGATTTTAGAATGGCTTTTTGTTATTGAACTGAGAGGTATAATGGTTCAATTATGTTGGGTTCCAGCTCATGTAGGTGTGCCTGGGAATGAGAAGGTAGATTTACTGGCGAAGAATGCGGCATCCGAGTTGCTACCAAGAAGGTATCCCATTCCCTGTAATGATTTCCTACCTACCATCAAGAAATTGTTTTTTAATAAATGGCCACAGAACTGGGATAGTCTAGATGGCAATAAAATAAGAGAAGTAACAAACGTCATATCGCCTTGGAGGTATGATATGATGCCCCTAAAATGGGAGACAACTCTTTGCCGTCTCCGTATTGGTCACACTCGGTTGACACAGGAGTTTCTTCTGAAGGGCCACCACTAACCGTATTGTGAAGACTGTTTAGTACCTTTAAGAGTGAGGCATTTGTTGACCGAATGCCCTAATTATAATAACTTAAGAAATAGATATCTGTTTGAGGCTCGAGGTGAGGATGGCAGGTTCATCCTTGCCAAGATTCTTGGAAATGATGTGTCCTACTATGCAAACGGCATTTTTAGATTTATTTCAAAAGCAGGTCTGGCGTCAATGACCTTAGATGTCAGGATGCCCAGAAAACTTTCAATCAATCAATCAATCAATCTACTACGTCGAGGTGAATGTGGTCAAAACGATGGTGAGGTTGAGGAGAGGCTCCCACTCCTGAATCCGTGTGTCGATGTACATTCGAAGTGTGGCATGGAGTACAGGACACATATAAATCTCAATATAAATATCAATAGTGCAAATGAATTGTTATTTATAATAATTCTACCCAGACCAAATAGATGTAAAACGAAGAATATTTATTTTGGCACTGGAAAAATCTCTTGCAATGTAGGAAATCTACAAGGATTTAGAATAAACAATAATGCATACGTATAAGTTAGAAAGGAAGTGGTATCATTTAACAATTGGCTCGATTCCGAAATTATGTTACATATATATATATATATATATATATATATATATATATATATATATATATATATATATATATATATATATATATATATATATATATATATATATATATATATATAATTATATATATATATATATATATATATATATATATATATATATATATATATATATATATATATATATATATATATATATATATATATATATATATATATATATAGTGGGGTATATATATATATACAGGACTACATATAAATAAATACAAGATAGACATACTGTACATATATATATATATATATATATATATA
>NC_090736.1:55078713-55081213 GCF_036898095.1 Palaemon carinicauda | reverse complement strand
GGGTCAGGGACTGGGTCAGTGATGTGAAGAGAATAAGAAGAAGTTTTGGAAAGAAGTGAAGAGAGTAAGGAAGGCCGGCGCAAGAATTGAAGAGACAGTGAAAGATGGAAATGGAAGGTTGTTAAAAGGAGAGGAGGCAAGGAAAAGGTGGGCGGAATATTTTGAAAGTTTGCTGAATGTTGAGGATGATAGGGAGGCAGATATAATTGCGGTTCCAGGTGTTGAGGTGCCAGTGATGGGAGATGAGAATGAGAGAGAGATTACAATAGAGGAAGTGAGGAGAGCACTAGATGAAACGAGAGTAGGAAAAGCATCGGGTATGGATGGTGTGAAAGCTGAGATGTTGAAGGAAGGGGGTGTGACTGTACTTGAATGGTTGGTGAGATTGTTAATTTGTGTTTTGTGTTGTCAATGGTACCAGTAGATTGGGTCTGTGCATGTATTGTACCACTATATAAGGGTAAGGGAGATGTGCATGAGTGTTGTAATTCAAGAGGTATTACTTTGTTGAGTGTAGTTTGAAAAGTGTATGGTAGAATACTGATTAATAGGATTAAGGATAAAACAGAGAATGCAATCTTGGAAGTACAGGGTTGTTTTAGAAGAGGTAGGGGTTTTATGAATCAGATTTTTACAGTTAGGCAGATATGCGAGAAATATTTAGCAAAAGGTAAGGAGGTGTATGTTGCGTTTATGGATCTGGAGAAAGCATATGATAGAGTTGATAGGGAGGCAATGTGGAATGTGATGAGGTTATATGGAGTTGGTGGAAGGTTGTTGCAAGCAGTGAAAAGTTTCTACACAGGTAGTAAAGCATGTGTTAGAATAGGAAATGAGGTGAGCGATTGGTTTCCGGTGAGAGTGGGGCTGAGACAGGGATGTGTGATGTCGCCGTGGTTGTTTAACTTGTATGTTGATGGAGTGGTGAGAGAGGTGAATGCTAGAGTGCTTGGACGAGGATTAAAACTGGTAGGCGAGAATGATCATGAATGGGAGGTAAATCAGTTGTTGTTTGCGGATGCTACTGAACTGGTAGCAGACACAGAAGAGAAGCTTGACCGACTAGTGACAGAATTTGGAAGGGTGTGTGAGAGAAGAGAGAAGGAAATTGAGAGTTAATGTGGGTAAGAGTAAGGTTATGAGATGTACGAGAAGGGAAGTTGGTGCAAGGTTGAATGTCATGTTGAATGGAGAGTTACTTGAGGAGGTGGATCAGTTTAAGTACTTGGGGTCTGTTGTTGCAGAAAATGGTGGAGTGGAAGCAGATGTACGTCAGAGAGTGAATGAAGGTTGCAAAGTGTTGGGGGCAGTTAAGGGAGTAGTAAAAAATAGAGGAAGTGATTGTACCAACTGTGATGTATGGATCGGAGTTGTGGGGAATGAAAGTGATGGAGAGACAGAAATTGAATGTGTTTGAGATGAAGTGTCTGAGGAGTATGGCTGGTGTATCTCGAGTAGATAGGGTTAGGAACGAAGTGGTGAGGGTGAGAACGGGTGTAAGAAATGAGTTAGCGGCTAGAGTGGATATGAATGTGTTGAGGTGGTTTGGCCATGTTGAGAGAATGGAAAATGGCTGTCTGCTAAAGAAGGTGATGAATGCAAGAGTTGATGGGAGAAGTACAAGAGGAAGGCCAAGGTTTGGGTGGATGGATGGTGTGAAGAAAGCTCTGGGTAATAGGAGGATAGATGTGAGAGAGGCAAGAGAGCGTGCTAGAAATAGGAATGAATGGCGAGCGATTGTGACGCAGTTCCGGTAGGCCCTGCTGCTTCCTCCGGTGCCTTAGATGACCGCGGAGGTAGCAGCAGTAGGGGACTCAGCAGTATGAAGCTTCATCTGTGGTGGAAATGTGGGAGGTTGGGCTGTGGCACCCTAGCAGTATCAGCTGAACTCGGCTGAGTCCCTGGTTAGGCTGGAGGAACGTAGAGAGTAGAGGTCCCCTTTTTGTTTTGTTTTTTGTTGTTGTCGGCTACCCCCCAAAATTGGGGGAAGTGCCTTTGGTATATATATATGTATATATATATATATATATATATATATATATATATATATATATATATATATATATATATATATGTATATATATATATATATATATATATATATATATATATATATATATATATATATATATATATATATATATACATTCATATATATATATATATATATATATATATATATATATATATATATATATATATATATATATATATATACAGTATATTAAATAATGGCAATTCACTTTTTAACAAGATTTTACTCCATTCTAGTTATCTTGTTAAATTGAAATATATTTTCCTATCTTTCTAAATGTAAATATTTTGTCATTTGCGTATCGAAAGTCTAACCAACAATCATTTTCTCATCAGAGGCATTAAGAAAGGAATATGATTAAAGGCAGTTTTATTCCATAGTCTAATAATTTGATTATTCTCTAAAAGGAAAATCTAAGAATTATAATTCGTTCGCCTTTTCGATTTGGAGAGTAAGTTTATAATA
>NC_090736.1:55060069-55070069 GCF_036898095.1 Palaemon carinicauda | reverse complement strand
TATTATTAATATTATTGTTATTATTATTATTATATGTATATATAATATATGTATATGCATATTTATATATATATATATATATATATATATATATATATATATATATATATATATATATATATATATATATATATTTGTGTGTGTATGTGTGTATGTGTGTATGTAAGTATGCATTTGATGATATGAAGGACTGACTTTAACCAAACAGAAATGAAAAATAAAAAGGTCCCTCAAATTAAAGTAACATGATATCAGGTATATTTCATCTCACATTTTTTTAGGAAGTCTATTGGGTAAATATTGTCATTTCCCCACACAGAATCAAATTTCAAGACAACTTTTGAAAATGGTTTTGTTACTAATCAAGTCTCCAAGGGCCTGGTGTGGACCCGATGGTGAAGAACCTCTTAAAAAAACCCGCAATTTAATCAGAAATTCTTTGTAAAAATATACTGTTCTCAACCGTGTTTCAGTAAAATATAGGTGACCGTAATTTTACCTTAATTTGTTATTATTTTTTACGTGTTAGTGACCATAATATCATTCCTCTACGTCAATATATCCGTCTTGAAGGGCGGTTTCGGGGACTATTCTAACCTGTCCTTCACCCCAGTGAGTGAGTGGTAGGAGTAGCGACATCCGGCACCCGTCTTTTCTCCGGAAATGCTGACGCGGAAATGTAGACCTATGTATAAGTGGAGGCCGTTGGTATTACCATTTACAGTAAGTGGTAGTATATTTTGACGAAGGAAAAATCTATTTCTGGGTGAGGGACGTGTGTCGCCCAGTGAATTTTCCTTCATCAAAATCTCTTTTCCGCGTCAGCATATCCGGAGAAAAGGACGGGTGCCGGATGTCGCTACTCCTACCTCTCACTCTCTGGTGGTGAAGGACAGGTTAGAATAGTCCTCGAAACCTCCTTCAAGACGCAAGAGGGATTCATCGTCAGATTTATGTGTGAATGTGTCTTGCCATATTTTCTATTCAAGATGAGAGAATTAATGGCCGAGTGTGACACCAGAATAATTTTGAATAAATTATACGACAATCAAGACTATTGACTTTAAAGCCTAACTCCAAGAAATTGAAGTTTCATAATATAGAATATAGAATGGAAATGTAGAATCACACCGTCAAAAACATTTCAGTTCCTATGCCAGTCGAAACCTAAAGAGAGGTTCATATTCAAGCACATTTTTATGTAGCTAAGTTGCAAAGGGTTGTAGCTTAGCTATAGTTATGGAAATAAGCAGGATACTATATGACCAAGGGCTCAATAAAAAAAAAAATGAGGAAAATAAATAAGAAAACTAATAAACTACGAGAAAAGTAATGCTCCATTAAAATTAGATATTTAAAGGACATTAATAACATTACAGTAGATCTTTCATATATAATCTATAAAAAGAGGCATATTTATGTCAGCCTGTTCAACATAAAATCATTCGCTGCACGTTTGAACTTTTCAAGTTCCACCGCAGGATGCACCAAGTCATTTAACATCATGATCTCTAACCTGTCACGTCCAGGACAAAGTTACAAAAAGAAGTTAAAGACAAGGTCACGACCCACGCCTCACTAGACCAACTGAAATTATTGATTGTGAATCCGGTCCAGGACGCCTCTGCCAAGCGTTAACCTTTTTGTATGGCTTTTCTCGTGATCACAATGAGGTAATGCCTTTATAAAATCTTAATTTGTTGGGATTCACTCTGTGGATTTTATGCTTAGTGAAAAACATTTTGACCTTACTCAAAAAACAAGAATCTAAAAGGCCAATGCTACTTGATGTTTATTAATATATCTATATATCTATATATATATATATATATATATATATATATATATATATATATATATATATATATATATATATATATATATATATGTGTATATATATATATATATATATATATATATATATATATATATATATATATATATATATATATATATATATATATATATATATATATATATATCTGTGTGTACTTATACATATATATATATATATATATATATATATATATATATATATATATATATATATATATATATATATATATATATACACACATCTGTGTGTACTAATACATAAATATATATATATATATATATATATATATATATATATATATATATATATATATATATATATATATATATATATACATGCCTGTGTGTGTTTGTGTACTCAATACACCATGAACGACAAAAAAGAAGCAAGCATAATGATCATAATTAAACGTAATGTTATTTTACCATCACGTAGTCTTGAACCTATTGCTCCGAGTACAGTTTTTTGTCCTTTAATTGAGTTCATTTTTTGCTTTTTTTTTAAAAATTGAATTCATGTTGCTTCGTTATCGCAGAGCAACGTCCCTAAAGCATAAATGATTATGAGTTAATGTAATTGAATCTCCTTGAAAACAAATAAATTCAACCATTTTCTGTCCAGTTATAAGACGTTTGAGATTTGTTGATTTCTCTATTGTACATGAAAATGTCACAAGAGGATTAATTACTAGTTGTGCCGTGCTAACAGATTTTCTGTCATCAAAACTTTATTCCTATTTGAACAGTATTTTGTATATTTTATTTCAGTTTTAAAAGCAGGATGCAATAAGCCCAAGGGCTCCAAAAGGAAAATTGCCCCGTGAGGAAAGGAAATAAAGAAATAGAATAGCTTGACTGAGTGTACCCTGAAACAAGCGATCTCTAATCCAAGACAGTAGAAGACCATGGGACAGAAGCTATGGTACGACCCAAGACTAGAGAACATTGATTTGATTTTAGAGTGTCCTTCTGCTAGAAGAGCTGCTTACCATAGCTAAAGAGTCTCTTCTACCCTTATCAAGTGCAAAGAAGCCACAGAATAATTTCGGTGCAATAGTTAACTCCTTGAGTGAAGAAGAATTTCCGGTTATTAGTCAGGTGTCTAAGAACAGAGGAGAATGTGGTAAGAAGTAGACTGTCACGCAGAACAACCCTTGTGTTTCATTCAATAAAATAACACATAATATTATCTTTCTCAAATCGATATACTCTTTCGTTTCTTTTCCTCTTGTACCGGCAGCAAGTAAAAGAAAAAACGATGTTACGCATTTTTTGTGAGGTACTTTAAAATCTGGTTGAACATTATCCTCAAAGCTCTACTTTAACAGCAACTGCAGAGCGCTGAGTCTCTCATTTTATTTGTTGCAAGAATAATCCCGTTGTCGATGGTGTTGGGCTTTTCGGAAGCAAGTCCTAACAATTTTCTCATGAATAAAAGAAAATGTAAAGTTATGGCACAGAGAGTGAAAGTGTGCACAAAATGTAATGCCTTCTCATATGTCAGTTTGCTCGAAAATAAAAGAAAAGATAATTCCAGAGCGCTTTTTTTTGTTTTAACTTCCAAAGTTTACGGTCGATGTAAATGCTCTCATGTTGAGAAGCCTGACATAAGTCTCGTTACAAAGTTTACTGCTTTATCTATTTTATTCATTTTGTTCTCTTGCTTACGTCATTTGCTTTTTATCTTTTTATCCTGCTGTTTGCTCTCTTGAGTTTTTTTTTTTTATAGAATTCTGCTTTTTCTAAATAGCGTTGTCGTTTAGCTTATGATAATGATAATGAGAATTACTATCACTATTGAAAAGGATAATAATAATAATAATAATAATAATGATAATAATAATAATAATAATAATAATAATAATAATAATAATAATAATAATAATAATAATAATAAGGGTCTGTTTACAAACTCCCTTTTATTTGAAGGCCGTTTTTCCGATACGACATTTTACTAGTTGTTTAAATAATTTCAGATACGATGTATATATATATATATATATATATATATATATATATATATATATATATATATATATATATATATATATATATATATATATATATATATATATATATACATATATATATTTACACACACACACATATATATATATATATATATATATATATATATATATATATATATATATATATATATATCTTTTTAAGTGGGGTTTTATCGTGGTGAAAGGGATTATGTTTCGCCATGATCAACGAAGTTGTACTAGTCAGGGCCTCATATAATATACTCAGTTTTTTTTAACAAGGCACATTTGCACTGACTCGCAGCGGTGCCCTTTTAGCTCGGAAAAGTTTGCTGCTATCTGATTGGTTTGAATTATCTTTCCCAACCAGTCAGTGAGCAGGAAACTTTTCCGAGTTAAAAGGACACCCCTGCGAGTCGGCGTAAATCTGCCTCACTAAAAAGAATTGACTATAGTCAAAATCACCCATACCAGGTTGTTTGGCTGTGAGCGATCAGACCAAACAATCCCACCATCACCAATCTGCAATGACCAGCTTGGTAATGAAATTTGCCAAACCCCTTGAATCGACATGTTTGAGGCCTTTGTCCTACAATGGACTTGAAACAGCTACTTATGTTGTTGGATATATATATATATATATATATATATATATATATATATATATATATATATATATATATATATATATATATATATATAATATTTGTGTTGTGTCTGTGTATGCATATATGTATATATATTCATATTTGTGTGTGTATATATATATATATATATATATATATATATATATATATATATATATATATATATATATATATATATATATATATATATATATATATATATATATATATACAGTATATTCATTAAAAATATGCAATACATACTCATGTATATATATATATATATATATATATATATATATATATATATATATATATATATATATATATATATATATATATATATATACATATATATATATATATAGTACCAAAATAAAATCCATGTTATGACATTTTACTCTACCTCGCGTGTCTGTGTTGCACCATAACAATGAAAAAAAAAAAAAAAAAAAAATCCCATTCATAAAATTAGTACCTACATACAGTCCATTCAATATGAAAATAGTAGTAGTATAAATACATTAACAGAAAATATTAGGAATATACGTATGAGGGAAAACAGGTACTATGTTTGGCAACACTGCACTCTATAGGTAGAAGGTTGACCAAGGCATCAACCAACCGTTGAAATACTACAACTAAAGAGATATGGCGTCTTTTGACTAGCCAGACAGTACTACATTGAATCCTTCTCTCTGGTTACGATTCATTTTCCCCTTTGCCTACACATACACCGAATAGTCTGGCCTATTCTTTACATATTGTCCTCTGTCCTCATACACCTGACAACACTGAGATTACCATACAATTCTTTTTCACCCAAGGGGTTACTGCACTGTAATTGTACAGTGGCCACTTTCCTCTTGCTAAGGGTAGAAGAAACTCTTTAACAATGGTAAGCAGCTCTTTTAGGAGAAGGACACTCCAAAATCAAATCATTGTTCTCTAGTCTTGGGCAATGTCATAGCCTCTGTACCATGGTCTTCCACTGTCTTTGGTTAGAGTTCTCTTGCTTGAGGGTACACTCGGGCACACTATTCTATTTAGTTTCTCTTCCTCTTGTGTTGTTAAAGTTTCTATAGTTTATTTAGGCGATATTTATTTTGACGTTGTTACTCTTCTTAAATTATTTTAGTTTTGTTTTTTCCTATCCTCAATGAGCTATTTTCCCTGTTGGAGCCCCAGGGCTTATAGCATCCTGCTTTTTCAACTAGGGTTGTAGCTTAGCAAGTAATAATAATAATAATAATAATAATAATAATAATAATAATAATAATAATAATAATAATAATAATAATGATAATATTAATAATAATAAGGCTCTGTTGGCCTTACTACTTATTCAAAACGATTCGGTATTTCGAAAATAGTTGTCAACAGTACGGTATTTTAATGCTTAATCTGTGGTGGATAAAGATAAAATAAGAATAAGGTAAAGTATCTAAATGACTATGAAGCGTGAATTAGGAGATGGTGAATGGAGAAGTATTGATTTAAAAGCTCAAGGTAGAAACGACTGGTGCAATCTAGTCGAAGCCCTTTGTGTCAGTAGGCGTAGGAGGAGATGATGGTGATGAAAGTATATTATTAATAACTCAAATGGAGGATTACAATGTAATAAAATTAAAGTCAAGTAGATGAATCTTGAAAATTTTCCTGTTAAAATATGAACTCTTTCTTATGAGTCTTAGCTGTTCATTATGTTCCTTTGTGTAGTATATAGCCTACATGTTAAAGTTATCCTTGTGGATCTTTTAGTGTCATATAACGAGGCAAGATAAATTGGACATGATAAATACATATGAAAAGAAAACGGAAGCCAGCCAGAGACCACATTGTTTAATATACTATTATTATTATTATTATTATTACTAGCCAAGCTACAAACCTAGTTAGAAAAGCAAGATGCTTTATAGCCCAGTGAAGAAAGGAAATGAGGAAATAAATAAACGATATGAGAAAAAAGTACCAATAAGATATTCTAAGGACAGTAACAACATCAAACCAGGTATGTCATATATAAACTATAAAAAGACTTATGTCAACCCGTTCTTCATAAAAACATTATTACTGAAAAGGTTCTATACTTTACGATGAAATAGAACACTTGTTACGCCTTCGATTAAAAATCTTGATGCATAAATGGATTCCTGTAAGCTACATGCTAATCCAAAAGAAGCCCAAGGCTTTGATTAAGGACCTGTGTAAAAGACTTCCCGATGGAAAGGTAGTTTGATAGGTTCAAGTAGAGTTGAAATTCAGGGAAAAGATAGTTCTGAAAAAAAGAAAATCATCAATGAAGCACAAATTCCTCCAGAACTTATCTTCAATGTTATACGAGACAGGCATATTCTGGAAAAAAAATGTCAAATTGCTGATTTATTTCAGAGTATGGAAGAACAATGCCAGGGTACACGATAGTCAAAGATAGTCCAACATTAATATTGGAAGGTAACATCACAGGGGATTTCATGGTGAGGCTCTTGTTACTCTCTGATGCCCTTAACACATAGGCACTAAAATAGAGTCGATATTTCCTGCCACTTGGACGGATAATTTAAAGGTATGGGTCACCGACTCATCATGAACATTTTTGGACAAAGGTTCAATTGCCATTTTATATCAGTAGTCAATAAATATAGGAAGGAAGATAAACTTCCTTTCAACGTTATATTGATCCTAGATAATGCCCTTAAACATCCCACAAATCTGAATGGCCTGGACCAAGTGTGTGTCATTTTCGTACTTCCAAGCACTACCTCTCTATTCATACCATGATCCAAAGCATCATACTCGTAGCTCTCTTCAAGCAGTACCATCTATGACGTACCATATGTCCGGCAGTTGATGATACAACAGAATATCATGACATAAATATTTCGGATTTTGAACATTAATACTCCTTAGTGCGAAGTGACTCCAAGAGCAAGAATGGTGTATGCAGGAAACTGTCCTCAATTTATTCATGATATTAAAGGTTCTGATAAGCCAGTATAGGATGTGAAGAAAATTTTGGTATCCCTCAGTAAGGAACTTGAGATAGAGCTGAAAGAAGATTCTGAATAGTTTATTAAGGCTCGCAAGCAGCCACTGACTATTGAAGAATTTTGGAGTCTAAACTCCTCTAAAGGAACAACAGAAAATTTGATGAAGTTTTCTGATCCAGAGCCAAGAAACTCAAAACTTTGGGAAATGCATTCCAGGGATCCTACAGCCAGTCGTTTAGCCCAATCGTTAATATTGTTTTCTTTACATGAAGGGAAATTTTTGAAGACCAGAGGAAGAACACTATCCTACAGAATCTAGATCAGTTTCTTGAAAGAGTAAAAAAACAAATGTTAGAGTTGTCACCTGATCTTGACCATGGTGAACCCTGACATCGACTTCAGGCTTTACAGCAAAAGAAATCTCATATAGCAGCTTCGTCATTAACAAAATCCACATCGTTATGATCCTCCAACAACTAATTCATCGCTTCAAGCACCACCTGGAATCGTGTCCCGTAAGGAGAAGAGATGCCAAGATTAAAGTAATATGCTCATAGTTGATGCGTTAATATTATTTTATGTTGATAGTTTAACATTGTATGTGTTATTTGTATAAATTGAAAGTAGGTTATAAGTTCTGTATTGTGTATAAGGAACTATGAGTCTCTTTATATAGTGAAATTCTGACCTATATAAAAAAATAATTAACAAATTAGTAACGTAGGATATGGTACATACATGCATACACAAACACACGCACATGTATATATATATATATATATATATATATATATATATATATATATATATATATATATATATATATATATATGTATAAATATATATATATATATATATATATATATATATATATATATATATATATATTTATATTCTATATTTATTTACATATTATATTATACACACACACACACACACACACATATATATATATATATATATATATATATATATATATATATATATATATATATATATATATATATATATATATGTATATATATATATATATATATATATATATATTCATATATATATATAGTTATATATTTGTATATATATATATATATATATATATATATATATATATATATATATATACAGTATAAATATATGTATATATATAAAAATATATATACATATATATGTATATATATATATACATATATATATATATATATATATATATATATGTATATATATATATATATATATATATATATATATATATATATATATATATATATATATATATATACATATATAAATTTTTAAACATAAAGTAAGAGCTTTTTCTGCCAGTAATGACTCCAAAGAGGAAAGCCTGGATTTCTTGAAGTGGCGCTTTAATTACAAAGAAGAAAAGAAAAAGAAAGTATTCTGCGGAAAACTTACTTTAATTCTCACAAGAATAAAGATAAAGAAAAACTGATACAGTGTCTCTTTAAAGTAACCTTACAAGGCATAGAAGTGCTTCGTTTTATTAACATATAAATTTGGAAATGTAATTAAGACGAGATAATTCTTAATGACCCACTTAATATGCCTGGGATCATAGTGAGGACAGGGGCAAGAAAACACTGAGGAAGAACTGCTAAAATGTCTGGGTGAATATAACCTTGAGTCATGAAAGGATCGCCCATCATGAGAAGTATCATGATGAACTCTCAGGCTATAAAAGAGCATGAACATTTTGTGTATTTCTAAAAGATGTAATGTTATTCAATTTTAAAATAGCGTTCAATATCAGTTTATGAAATTTCTAACTCATACTTTCCTTGTTATATTGTGGTGGCCTATGCGGTAAGGTCCCTGACAGGTGGTCGCCAGACTGGAGTTCGAGTCCCACTCAAACTCGTTAGCTCCTTTGATTGCTGCAACCTCACCATCCTTGCTAGCTAAGGATAAAAGGTTAAGCGGAACTTATGGTCTATCTGCTGAGTCGTCAGTAGCCATTGCCTGGCCCTCCTTGGTCCTAGCTTAGATGGAGAGGGATCTTGGGCGCTGATCATATGTGTATATGGTCAGTCTCTAGGGCATTATCCTGCTTGGTAGGGCAATGAAACTGTCCTTTGCCTCTGCCATTCATAAGCGGGCTTTAAAACGTTTAAAAACTCTCACGATATAGAAACTAATGTCTTCACTCCTACATTTTATGTATTTCTGAAAGAAATAATGTTATTTAATTTTGAAATGATGTTAAGTATCAATTTATGAAGCATTATTTTCTAACTCATGTTTTCTTTATTATGATTACCTTTATTAAAACTTCCATAAAATAGCATACAATGATAATAATAAAATTTACTTTCAGACAACCAGCATTTTTTCAATACACACAGAATCAACCAAAGACACATACATGTATATATGTATATATATATATATATATATATATATATATATATATATATATATATATATATATATATATATATATAATCATGTATATATATATATATATATATATATATATATATATATATATATATATATATATATATATATGTATGCATGCATGTATGTATGTATGTATGTA
>NC_090736.1:55045069-55047569 GCF_036898095.1 Palaemon carinicauda | reverse complement strand
ACCATTGTTCCCTGGATTTAATAATAATAATAATAATAATAATAATAATAATAATAATAATAATAATAATAAACCAAATGAACCATTCTGCTTTTCAAGGAGTTCAATTTAGTAAGAGGATCATAAAGGCCGCTTGAATGGCAGAGGCAAGGGACAGTGACATTACCCTAGCTAGTAAGGTAATGCCCTAGAGATTGACCATATTTACTGTACATATGAACAGCCCCCAAGCTAAGACCAGGGAGGGCCAGGTAATAGCAGCCGTTGACTCAGCAGTTAGACCTATAGGCTCCCCAAAACACCCCATCCTGAGCTCACAAGGATGGTGAGATTGTAGACACTATAAGAAACTATCAAACTAATTGAGACTCGAACCCCAGCCCGGCCGACGCCAAGCAGGGACGATTCCAATAGGCCACCACAACATTCGTTCTGTAGGTATAAGATAAGGTAGAAATTTGAGAATAATAGGCCTTGTCAGCATCACTAAATAAAGGATATTTCTCTTTATTTGGAGGTTTTTGAGCGTTTACTTGCTACTAATGTGGATATACTGATATCTTTTTAAAGAGTTGTTGAAGCTTAGATAACTCAGTATATCCAAATCAAGATTAAAATAAGCACACTCATAGATTATTGGTTAGACTTTATTATTATTCCATAAAGTAATTAGTTTATCTAGACTTGTAAGGCAATAGAGGAAAACAGATTTATAAAAAATGGAAAGGTATTTATTACAGAAATCGTCAGTTTAATTATCACCTAGAAAATTATTAATAAAATAAAACATTCTCAACCCCCATCAATATATACCATAGGTTTGGGTGGTCTATTAGAAACATCCCTGCCTGTAGTGTCTGCAACCTCATCATCCTTGAGAGCTATGTGTATGGTATTTAGGGGAGTCTATAGGTTTATCTGCTAAATTATTAGCAGCCATTGCCTGGCCCTCCCTGGTCCTAGCTTAGGTAGAGAGGCAATTGCTCTGTTAGTGCATTGTCAATATCCCTTACTTCCGTCATTTATGAGCGACCTTTAAACCTTATACCTTTAGAACGGTAATATATTCTTGAATATGATATTAAAACTGGAAGTCATTGGTGATTTTATATATTGCAGAGGGAAGGAACGTTTGTTATTGTGACGGGAGTTCGACATCCATTTAGTCAATCAATCAATTGGGAAGTAATTATGCAACATGCTATCTGAAAAGAATTCAAAAAAATCTTATAATAATCTTTTATTTTTTGGAAAAATTTAAGTAAACTATAAAAAAAGGACAAAGCCAGATCTAAGGTGATTTTTTACCTCCTTTATAAGTATTTCATTGCTTTTAAAACAAATAAGTTCAATAGATATATAAACACATATGTACCTTTTGAACTCGCAACCCCCCCCCCCCATCTCACCCCTACAGTGTTCGCCCCACACACACAGACACACACACACATACACACAAAAGTACAAAAAGAGCATCGACAGATTCTTTTTTCTTTTTGTTTTATCTTTTACTGTAGTAAGTACTTTACTTTTCTCTCTTTTGAAGAATAAACCAATGATATTTTGACTGGTCTTTTGTCATTTACATTATATACTTTTTTTACATTTTATATTTTACATTTTTCTATTCATATGATTAGTTTTTGTAATTTTTTTTTCTTTTGGTTACATGGAATTATCAGTATCTGGTTTGAAAAATATTTTACGGAGCAATAATTACAGATTGTTCCTTCTGTGTTCATTGCTGTTATAACAATTAGATCGAAAGGAGTGATCATTACATACATGAAATAATGTATGAAATCATTACCTGTATGTAACTAGGTAATTGAAATCGTGCAAATAAATGTTGGGGTCTACGATATTACTTATTAAGAGTTGAATTGGCTAAATTGATTATAGTCATAGCAATACAAAACCCATAATAGCAGAAGATTACTGGCAGGAAAAAATTATCCGTCTTCCTGGAATTTCTGTCAGAATTTATTTTTTTTGTTAAAGAAAAGTGATGAAAGAAAGAATAGAGATACAGAGATTAAATCGAACTGTGTGCTGCATTAAATAAGGACCTACACTAAGTCTTGACATCCTGCTTGTTGAACTGCTTATTCTGTCGTCATTGAATGACTATCGTTTTGATAACAACCGTTTGGATAACAAACATTTGAATAACAACAATTCGGATCCCGACCATTCGCATAACAACCTTTGGGCGAACACACGGTTGAATAACATCATTCGGATAACGACCATTCAGATAACAACCGTTTAGATAATGGCCATTTGGATAATGACCATTTGGATGATGACCTTTTGAATAACGATCATTCTCATTCGATTAACATGAATTTGGATAACGATTATTTAAATAACAACCCTTTGAATAACGACCCTTTGGATAACGGCCATTTGGACAATAACCATTTGGATAATGACCATTTGAATAACGACCCTTTGTATAACGACCATTTCTACAATAACCATTTGGATAATGACCATT
>NC_090736.1:55022569-55040069 GCF_036898095.1 Palaemon carinicauda | reverse complement strand
AGCATTAAAATCACTGTCACAACTTGGGTGTTAGAATGTGAAATAAAAACAAGTTAAATATAATTGCATACCGAATACCCAAGGTATAACAAAATTAAAAGTGAAGATAAGCAAGGGAAACGCATGTAACTGTGGTATGCTGGGAATGGGAAGTTAAAATAATATTTCAGTAACATAACATTAATTTAATTCAATGCACAGTAAACATATACATATAAAGTAAACATAATACACACAAAATAATACACAAATATAAAGATAATATAACTGCCCTAACACTGTACAACACACTGGTGAGATAAGGGGATTACGAGGTACAGGTTACAAAATACTTAGCCGAAAAAGCTGACCAGCAGAGAAGTTCACAAAAACGATACAAAGACGAGACACAATAAAGGTGAGGGAGGCAGACTTGTAGCAGTGGGTAGCAGTAATGAGCTGCCAGTGACTACCGATCCAGCTCAGACCCTGTATATATACAGGCCAGAAGCAGTCACGGCGTATCCTGATTGGCTTACGTTCAGGTGGGAGCAAACAATCCCACTTGTGACTGCTAATTAGAAGACGTGACAAGTGCTCAAGCAATTAACAAACAACCTGCTTGTTGTACAGGGAAGGCAGGCGGGGGGAAGGAGAATGGTGGCCGTGACACCCCCCCACCGAAGACCTCCGAAGTGGGACATGAAGGAGGTTAACCTGTTGGAGCACGAGATAAGGTGTCCGCAATGATGTTGTCTGATCCCTTGATGTGGTGAATTTCGAGATGGTATTCTTGAAGAGTAAGTGCCCAGCGAAGAATCTTCTGATTGGTTAGTTTGGGTTTCTGGATGAAGGCTAACGGGTTGTGGTCAGTGAATATTTTGATTGGACATGAAGCAGACTGTAGGTAGCATTTGAACTTGTTAATGGCCAGAATCAGGGACAAGGCTTCCTTCTCGATGGTTGAGTAACCCACCTGGTGACTCTTCAATTTGGCAGAGAAGAAAGCCACAGGGTGCAGAATGGTGGAGGATGGATCTGGTTGCAACAGCACTGCCCCAACTCCAATTCCACTCGCGTCAACCAGCAGGTGGAAGGGCCGCTGATAATCAGGTACCTTAAGTACTGGTTCAGAAGCCAAGAAGTTCTTGATGTGGGTAAAAGACGTCTGGCACGCTGGAGTCCACTTGAAAGGCTGAGCAGGGCTAGTCAGAGTGGTGAGGGGTGCAGCCACAGTCGAGAAGTTGCTGCAGAATCGACGGTAATACCCCGCCATCCCGAGGAACCTCATCACCTCCTTTTGTGTCGTGTGTGTAGGGAAGGAAAGGATCGCCTCCACGTTGGCTTCTTTTGGGCGCACAGTACCGCTTCCCACTACATGACCCAAGTAGGTCACGGTGCCACGACCAAACACCGACTTCTGAAGGTTAATGACGAGTCCTGCATCCTCCTACCGTTGGAACAGTCCTCTCAAACGCACCACGTGCTCGTTCCAGTTGGTCGCCACCACCACCACCACATCGTCCAAGTAGGCATGAACTCCTGGTAGGTCTCGGATGACTGAGTTAATGAGTCTCTGGAATGTGGCAGGAGCATTAGTAAGTCCAAAAGTCATTACCTGATATTCATAGAGCCCAAATAGGGTAATAAAGGCAGAAAGGGTCTGGGCTCTTTTGGTTAACTGCACCTGATAATAACCCTTCAGTAAGTCTATTGTAAAAATGAAAGAGGCATTTCCTACTGTATCTAGCAGTGTTTCAATGAGTGGCAATGGGTAGGCATCCCGGACAGTGACGTTGTTTAATTTACGGAAATCTGTACACATCCGGTAAGTTTGATTAGGTTTAGAAACCAAGATACAGGGTGAAGCCCAGGGAGACTGACTAGGTACGGCTAGATTATGATGAAGAAGATACTGTACTTCTGGTTTGAGGATTTCAGTCTTGACAGGGTTAAGGTGATAAGGACGTTGTCTAATGGGAGGTTGGTTTGGATCTTTTAATTGAATGTCATGTTTAAGAATATTGCAAGAGCCTGGGTGTTCTGAGGTAATAGTTGGAAATTGTTTTAGCAAGTGAATTATCTGCTGTTTTTGACAAGGGTTAAGCCCACAAAAATACTCATCAGACTGAAGCAGTAGTTCTTGATTCGATGAGGCACTGGTAGGTAAGGGAAAGTGAATGGATTGGGTGCCTTCGTTTTCCTCGGACAAAGTCACTGCCACAGGAGCTACATCATCATTAATGGTTACAAGAGTCACTGTCAAACTGCTGGTACCCTCCTCTGGTGGTCTGGAAAGGTAGGACTTTATCAGATTAATATGTACCAACTGCTGTTTTTTACGTCGGTCTGGGGTTTCAAGAACATAGTTAAGTGGTCCCAGCCGTTCTTTAATTTTATATGGCCCTAAAAACCTCTTTTGCATTGGGCTCCCTGTTATAGGTAGAAAAGCCAAAACCAAGTCCCCTGGATTAAATGTTCTACTTTTCGTTTTCTTGTCATACTGGGCTTTATATTTGCCTTGGAGCCGGGACAAGTGGGACTTAGAAAACTTACGTACTTCCTGTAATTTACTTTGTAGATTTTTAACATATGCATTTACATTAGTGTGACTGTCTGACTGGGGCATGAACCACTGATCTTTCAATATTTTTAAGGGTCCTCTTATGGATCGCCCATATAACAACTCAAAAGGTGAGAAACCCATATATTCGTGATTGGCTTCCCGAATAGAAAAAAGTAACCAATCTAAGTTAGTGTCCCAACTTGCTCCAGTCTCCAGGCAGTATTTTCGTAGCATGGATTTTAGGGTCTGGTGGTACCTTTCCAGACACCCCTGCGATTGTGGATGGTAGGCTGAGGAGACAAAATGTTTGATTCCCAGTTCAGTAAGGACCTGTTGAAAGAGAGCACTCGTAAAGTTAGTACCTCGATCGGATTGGATCTGACAGGGGATTCCTTTAGAGGTGAACATAGATAACAAAGGTGCAATTACAGATTTGGCAGTGATGGATTTAAGGGGGAATGCCTCAGGATAACGGGTGGTCACATCGACTACAGTTAAAAGATATTCGTTTCCTTTCTTTGTCCTAGGTAGGGGGCCGACACAATCAATGATTAATTTATTGAAAGGCTCTTCTTTGATAGAAATTGTCTTGAGGGGAGCCTTGGGAATGTTTTGATTAGGCTTACCCGCTACCTGGCAAATGTGACAGGTCCGCACGAAACTGGAAATGTCCTTACGCATCCCAGGCCAGTAAAATTGTTCCAATACTTTGAGATAAGTCTTCCTGATACCTAGATGTCCTGTAAAACCATCATGAGCTAATTTGATGACACTATTCCGAACCGATGTAGGAAGGACTATTTGATGGGTTTCTGACCAGGACTGCAACTTATTGTGGGTAGGTGGTCTGTATGCTCTCATTAAAACTCCATCTTCAAAATAAAAGCATGGAGTGGTGTCTATATCTGTTTTGTCGGTAGCTGTGTGAAGTACATGAGAAAGAGTGTGATCCTGCTGTTGTGCCTGAATGAGTTCTGCTTTGTTCATGGCCCTGTTTATCAGATCATCCTTCCCAAAGGATGGAGGAGTAGTAGGTAAAGATGGAGTTAAGGATGAAGAATTAGCGGAGGGAGCAGTTAAGACCTTACTTTGAGACCGGGTGACAGCACAGGCAGGGAAAAGGTGGGGAAGTCTTTCATCCAGATCATGTGTAGGACTAACAGGTAAAGGTTGGTCTACTGTCTTCACTGGAGGAACTGTTAGGGTACCTGCGAGATCATTACCTAGTAGAAACTGAATTCCGAGTACAGGCAAGGAGTCTTGACGTATGGCTACTTTAACAGGGGAGGATAGAAGGTCACATTCAAGATAAATTTCTGCTAGGGGATAAGACGTTTGACAAGTTAGATCAGACAGTAAAACTTTTTCACCGGTGTAAGAATCAGAAATGTTCGGAATGACATTGGATAATAGAATGGACTGAGCTGCACCTGTGTCTCTAAGTATAGTAATAGGGTACTTATGATCACCCTTACGTATCGACACAAATCCTTGAGAGATAAAAGGGTCAAAGAGAGAGAGATTAGGACCATGCACATTTGAGGCTGCTATTGGCTTAGAAGAAGTGACTGTGTGTTTGGTGTTAGAACTTTTGGACACTTTACACCCAGGATGACGACACTCTTGGATCATATGCCTGGGTTTCTTACAATAATTACAGGTTACTGGCTGGGGAGCAGGACGTGAACTGTTGCCTCCTAAACCTCACCCCACTCCTGCAAGGTGTTCACCAGAGGGGGGTCTCACACTGGGGCTCTGCCTACGAGCTCCACTCCCCCACGTGTCTATCATCAACGCCTGAGCATCCACTAACTCTGCTGCTCGGATCAGCTCCTTCTCACCCCTTTCCTCCACATATCTCACCAAGTGGAAGGGAAGCTTATTCTTCCACTCCTCCAAGACAACAGCATTAACCAGTTCTGAAAATGTTGTTACATTAATAGCCTCAAGCCACTTTTTACACTGTCTTAATTTATCAGTGGCAAATTCAACATAAGTTTGGGTATGGGACTTGGTTAAGGATCTGAATTTCAGTCTGTAGCCGTCAGGAGTAAGAGCATAGGCATACAAGACCTGTTTCTTAACAAAATCATAATCCTCAGGCCTATCTAAACTGTTATATACCCTAAGAGCCTTTCCTGTTAATTTTGGAGTTAGGATGGTAAGCCATTCATCCTTTGGCCATTCTTGTTTGTTAGCAATAATCTCGAAAGTTTTAAAGTACCCATCAACATCATCTTCAGAAAAGCCAGGAAGGATGGAGGACATGTTACCTACATTTAATTTTAACTGTTTTTCCTGTATTTCTAGTACCATTTCTTTGTTTTTTTCTGTTATGTCCACCTCTTTAGATTTTAACTCTAACTCTCATTCTAGCTTCTCCTTTTCTAATGCAAGCCTTTCTCTTTCTAGTTTGAATCGTTCTCTTTGAATTTCGATTTCTCTTTCGTTTTCTACTTCTAATCTGAGTTTTTCTCTTTCTTTTTCGCTTTCTAACAGTTCTCTTTGCATTTGTAATTGATAGTCTAATTTTAATTTCTCCAGTTCTAAGGGATTGACTTCAGTAAATCGCTGATAAGGCCTAACAGGTGACAGAACGGGAGGCGAGCGGTAACCCGCTGGTTCAGCCTGAGCGTCAGGTAACACCCAACTCGCCGGGGTTAAAGTATCTATGGCGACTGCCGCAAGTACCCCTTGGCTGACTAACTCTTCAACCACCACATTCTTAATCATAGTCTTATTTAGCTTATAGTGAATTTCAATGCCATAATGATGGGCAATTTGCTTCCAATCATCTTTTCTGAGAGGTCCTGCTAACTTATCCGAAGATGGATTAGCAACAAAGTCATCTAGGTTAAACGACATGATTAATTATTAATAGTAAACAATAAAAAGAATACAGGGAAAGAATCAAATGAAATTATTGAACTAGCTGTAACTAGCACTCGATAGACAAGGACGGCCGGGTCGTAAAACAGAAACAGCCCTTCGATAACTAGACAGACCCTCATTAATGTCTCGTTATACCCTTAGTCCTATGCCTAAGATTATTGTTCGTGTGAGACTGAGACAAACACAAGTTTGTATAAACGATACTTGAAAAAGATACTTGATAAGGATTCATAGATGGAGTGTTCGCGTCTGAGTCACCGACAATCACACACCGCGTAAAGATACTTGAATAAGATTTTTAATGATACTGGAGAAACATGAGAGGCTTGGGAAAAAATGGACACTCCGATACTTGGAACGCTAAATGATACTTGATATAAAGATACACAAACAATAATGATCCGTACACACGGAATGGAGGAGCGAAAGTAAGCACTTATTAGCTAACCCTAACGCTGATAAAGTTTACTAGTGAGGGCTGTGAACACTTTAAACTGAGTAAACTCTATGACTGCTACTTACTGCACTTGATCTAACATGTGTGGTGTGGCGGTACAAAGTGCAATACCAAACGAGTTTTACCGTAAGAATTTAGACTACACATACCAACACTCGTCTTGGTTTACAATAAAAAAAACACTTCACTTATCAGATAAAAGAAACACATTAAAGCACTGAACAAAATCAAAGCACTGTCACTGTAAAAGAAAGTGATTAATAATTAACAGGAGACAAGGGAGTAACAAATAAAGGACAACGATCACCAACTAAGCAATTACGTCCTGGGAAGGTCGCCACTTGTCACAACTTGGGTGTTAGAATGTGAAATAAAAAAAAGTTAAATATAATTGCATACCGAATACCCAAGGTATAACAAAATTAAAAGTGAAGATAAGCAAGGGAAACGCATGTAACTGTGGTATGCTGGGAATGGGAAGTTAAAATAATATTTCAGTAACATAACATTAATTTAATTCAATGCACAGTAAACATATACATATAAAGTAAACATAATACATACAAAATAATACACAAATATAAAGATAATATAACTGCCCTAACACTGTACAACACACTGGTGAGATAAGGGGATTACGAGGTACAGGCTACAAAATACTTAGCCGAAAAAGCCGACCAGCAGAGAAGTTCACAAAAACGATACAAAGACGAGACACAATACAGGTGAGGGAGGCAGACTTGTAGCAGTGGGTAGCAGTAATGAGCTGCCAATGACTACCGATCCAGCTCAGACCCTGTATATATACAGGCCAGAAGCAGTCACGGCGTATCCTGATTGGCTTACGTTGAGGTGGGAGCAAGCAATCCCACTTGCGACTGCTAATTAGAAGACGTGACAAGTGCTCAAGCAATTAACAAACAACCTGCTTGTTGTACAGGGAAGGCAGGCGGGGGGAAGGAGAATGGTGGCCGTGACATCACCAACAAAGACAAAAGAAGCCTTTCTATCATTTTCTTGTATCATAGCCATAATGGTAAGAAGACAATTGAAGATAGAATCATCCATGTCTGGATTCCGGTAGATCGAACACAAATAAAAGTTGTTATGCCTGCCACAAACTTTTATTACCTGAATCTCATGACATCCACATTGATAGCAGGACTTATGAGAAGCAGGGTACACAGTCTTAATATACACCGCCATTCCCCTGGCACTAGGGATGGCATCACGTCTCAATATTATTGGCTTCTTAAAACCAGTTATAAGGAGCTCAGATGAGTGTCTCGTATTAGAAGCCAGAGTTTCTGAGCACAAAAGAATATCATACTGTCTGGACGCAACTGGAAGGTCTTGAATATTTGCATGAAGACCGCGAATATTGCAATACAGTAGACGACATTGACGAAATCTAGGACGTACTGGTCCCGGATTTCGCTCAATGTCTCCAGACAGCATAAGAATTAATAGAAATAAAAAAAGAGACATCATATTTATAACAAAAACAATTTACAACAAAAACAATATGTAGAGAATTATAAATAAAGTGATTGATGAAACCCATAGACTAGTAAAAAGTCGGAAAAACTGGTCAACATAGAGGAGCTGATACACCATGCATGGCTAAATACCCTCCAGGATAGCCACTTCAACTGAAGGGAGGACAGTAAGGATGGTTTTGAGAAGAAAAAGAATCAGAAAAGGAAAAGACAACCTCTTGATAAACCAGGAGGCATCCATGGCCCTTCTATTAAGCCCGCCCTCCACACCACTTCAAAAAAACAAGAGGAAGAAAAAAAAATAAGAAAATAATAAGATAGAATAGTGTGCCCGAGTGTACCCTCAAGCAAGAGAACTCTAACCCAAGACAGTGGAAGACCATGGTACAGAGGCTATGGCACTACCCAAGACTAGAGAGCAATGGTTTAATTTTGGAGTGTCCTTCTCCTAGAAGAGCTGCTTACCATAGCTAAAGAGTCTCTTCTACCCTTACCAAGAGGAAAGTACGCTGAGCAACTGCAGTACAGTAATTAACCCCTTGGGTGAAGAAGTGTTTAGTATCTCATTGTTGTCAGGTATATTCTGTGTAAGTGTAGGCAAAAAAAAAGAAGTATATATATATATATATATATATATATATATATATATATATATATATATATATATATATATATATATATATATATATATACGGCAGGCGAATTACATGAACTCCCGAGCTCCAAACGTACCTGTTTATTTTTACATAAATCTGTTGAACTTGAAAATAAATACCTAAGCTCTGTGAAAATTACATCACTCCCAGACGGCAATATAGATATGAGCATGATATCCAAAGGTTTCTTACTTAACACTCAAAACAAAACTGGGAGATTGTTTGATAAGAAAGATTCAAAAACCAACCTCATACTTAGATTCTTAGTCAGAAATATTGTTGGTCGAAATACACTCTTCACAAAAATTAATATATTCTACTCTTTAGGGTAGATGCAACAGTTCCTCCTTTACTTAAACCAGATGGCTCAGTCACTCACTGTCCAAAGGAAAAGGCAACCCTTTTGGCTGATGTTTTTGACAGTAAACAGAGTAATGAAAAACTTGAACTTCCTCATTCCTGTTTTCCTGAGGCTAAACTAACTAGTTTAGCTTTTCGATCTCGTGAGATTAAAGCTCTGTTGATGGACCTTGATGCTTATGGAGGTGTAGACCCAAATGGTATTTTTCCTTTGTTTTTTATAAAGACAGCAGATTTCTTAGCTCCAAAGTTATCTGTTATTTTGCGCAAGTTAGCAAGAAGAGGAGCTTTTAGCACTAGTTGGAGAATTGGTAATGTTACTCCTCTATGTAAATGTGTTTGTGGTAGCTCAAGTCCCACTGATTACCGCCCAATTTCCATAACTCCCATATTATCTAAAGTTTTTGAACGTCTTCTGGCAAAACGTCTTAATAGGTTTGCTGAAGGTAATCATCTCTTCCCTAGTTTGCAATTTGGTTTTCGTAAAGGCCTTGGAGCATGTGATGCCCTTCTTACAATCTCCAATGCTGTACAGAAATCCCTTGATTGTGGTCGGGAAGTTCGTATGATTGGCCTTGATTTTAGTGCTGCCTTTGACCGTGTTAATCATGAGGCCCTTGTTTTCAAACTGAAACAGTTGGGAGTGGGTGGGTCGTTTCTTAGCATTATTATTGATTTTTTAAGTAATAGATCTCAAAGAGTTGTTGTTGATGGGCACCATAGTGATTATAGGAATGTGATATCCGGTGTTCCACAGGGTAGTGTTTTTGGCCCATTACTTTTCATACTATATACACATGACATGTGGTTTGGCCTAGAAAACAAGCTTGTTGCATATGCAGATGATGCTACGCTCTTTGCATCAATTCCATCCCCTGAATGTAGATCTAGGGTTGGTGAATCCCTTAATAGAGATTTAGCTAGAATTGGTGCATGGTGCAAATTATGGGGTATGAAGTTGAATCCTAACAAAACTCAAAGTATGATTGTAAGTAGGTCAAGGACGGTGGTTCCTCAACATCCGGATCTCAGTATTGATCATGTTTCTTTAAATATGTATGACTCTTTCAAAATTTTAGGTGTGATTCTCGACAGTAAATTTACTTTTGAGAAACATATAAGGTCTGTGTCTTCTTCAATTTCACAAAAAATAGGCTTATTGAGAAAGTCTTTCAAGATTTTCGGTGATCAATCTATTCTTAAGAAGTGTTTTAATTCTTTCATTCTACCTTGTTTTGAGTATTGTTCTCCTGTCTGGTCTTCAGCTGCTGATTCTCATCCTAATTTGTTGGACAGAAACTTACGGTCTATTAAATTTCTTATTCCTAATCTAGATATTAATCTCTGGCACCGTCGTTCAATTAGTTCATTATGTATGTTGCATAAGATTTTTCACAACTCTGACCATCCTTTACATTCAGATCTCCCTGGACAATTCTATCCTGTTCGTAATACTAGGCAGGTAGTTAATTCTAATAGCCAGGCCTTCTCCATCACGAGGCTCAATACTACGCAGTACTCTAGAAGTTTTATTCCAGCTGTGACCAAGTTGTGGAATGATCTTCCTAATCGGGTGGTTGAATCAGTAGAACTTCAAAAGTTCAAAGTTGGAGCAAATGCTTTTTGTTGACCAGGCGGACATAGTCTTTTTATAGTTTATTTATGACATATTTGTTTTTGATGTTGTTGATAGTTTATTATATGACATGTCTGTTTTGACGTTGTTTCTTATTTTAGAATGATTTATTGTTAAATTGTTCTCTTCATTTATTTATTTCCTTATTTCCTTTCCTCACTGGGCTATTTTTCCCTGTTGGAGCCCCTGGGCTTATAGCATCTTGCTTTTCCAATTAGGGTTGTAGCTTGGATAGTAATAATAATAATAATAATAAAAAGTTACAACAATAATACAAAAAGAATTAACGCCAAATTTATATTACTCGAAATATTAAATCTGAGCAAAACCTTGGACTAATACAAAAGAATGACTGAAAAAAATATACATTCATTTAATTCATAAAAATATTTAATTTTGATAATTAATGACAATAGTTAACATTTAAACACTAATGATTAAACACTAAATAAAATTTACACAAATGTAATATTTACACTTACGTGTTTTTGGTCACACAAGACTATCGAAAAGTTAAGCAAAATAAATACACTTTTACTTTTTACTTTTACTTTTAGGGGTTTATTTCTCGCCCTCCATCAGACACTAAGAGTCTGTTTAGGTGGGCCTTGGTGTGTGAAAATAATTTCTTTCCAGTTAATATTTTGCTCTGTATCTTTTCAGCTATTCGCTAGCATTTGTATTCAGGCTTAATAGTTTTCAGATCACTATCATAACACTTTCCAAAGAGATAAGTCTTCAGGTTTTTCTTGAAAGCTGCCACATTTTTGCTATTCTTGACATCAAGTGGAAGGTCGTTGAAGAGTCTCGGTGCAGCATAACAAAACGTTCTTCCTCCTATTGCATGATTCACACTAATTTCGAATAGTCTATATGGATCATCAGCATGTCTAACTCTTACAGCAGCGCTAGTAGCTTGATGGTAGGGGACCAAGCAATCACGAAGATATTTAGGCTTATTACTTGTAAGTGCTTTGTGAGTCAACAAACAAATTTTAAATTCAATTCTAGCCTTAACAGGTAACCAATGTAGATTGATCAGTGCTGGAGTTATTCTCTCCCGAGGTTTAATGCCTTTTATCAGTCTAGCCGCCCGGTTTTTCACATTTTGAAGCTTTCTTAGTAGTGTATTGGGCAATTTATAGTACAGAGAATTGCAATAATCCAGCCTTGATATTACGTAACTCATCACTAATATTTTTGTACTGCCCTCTGTTAAATATTTTCTAATAAATGCTATGTTTCTCAGGTGATAGTTACACACTTTCACTGTGTTCACTATTTGATCACTCATTGACAAATTACAATCTATCAGTACACCCAAATTTTTCACAACAGGCACAATGTTAACATCAGCGTCACCAATTTTTATACTTTGAAATAGCTGGTAGTTCTTCAAAGCCATTTTTGTGCCAAAAAGCATACATTCTATTTTATCATCATTTAATTTAAGCTTTTTCCTCTGCATCCATGTTTTTATTTCAGTCATTATCTCAACAATTTTCTTCTTTGTATCTTGTATTGTTGAAATTGAAAGGTAGAACTGAGTATCATCTGCATATAGTTTTAAGCCCACTTTTTGTCTTTTCAAGATGTGTGATAGCTTGATAGTATATATATTAAACAAGATAAGGCCCAGAACACTACCCTGTGGTACACCTTTCATAAGAATTCTCTCACTTGATCGGTTCCCAGAAACTTCTACAATAGTCTTCCTGTTCGTTAAGTAGCTTCGCAAAAATTCCAGTGCTTCCTCAGTCACTCCAATGGACTTTAAGTCGTCAAGTAAGTACTCGTGCACAACAGTATCGAAAGCAGCACTAATATCTAACATAATCAAAATTCCACACTTTCTCTCATCAAGAAGACCTATCATATCGTTCATTATTGAGCATAAGGTAGTTTCTGTAGAGTGATTAGCTCTGTAGGCCGATTGATTTTCAAGGAATACCTCTAACTTATCAATATGCACCCATAATTGTTCCCAGATGATTTTTTCAATAAGCTTCGACATGTAGGATAAATTTGAAATGGGCCTATATGAATTTAGTTCTTTTACATCACTATTTTCTTTGTATATTGGTTTGATCAACGCAGTTTTTTCACAGCTAGGAAAACAGGATTGTGATATACTTAGGTTAATTATATTCAGGTAAATATTATATACAACTTGCTTATTTGGAGCTTCACTTATTGAACTGTTTGGGAAAGGGTCGTTTCCACAATATGTATTCTTCATCTCTCTCATAAACTTTAACAAGTCGCACATATTTATTTCCTTAAATTTTATTAATTTCTTACCCTCCTTCACTGGCATAACTGACTGTCCTAAGTGATTTGGGGGGAAACCTCTATTAATTTTATCAATTTTTTCATTGAAGAATATAGCAAATTCCTCTGCACAGACATTATCAGGCAAGATATATTTTTTCTTTAATCCCATCAAATCATCTAGGTTTTTGTGAAACTCCCTCATGTTATTAGTTTTTTTACTTTCGCCGTTGTAGAATTTTCTTTTTGTTTTTTCTAACAGGATGTTATAGTCATTTCTGGCCTTATTATATAGATTTCTGTCTTGTGAGGATTTGGCTCTTTTCCATCTACCTTCCATCTTACGTCTATATGTTTTTGCCTTTAATAGCTCACTATTATACCATCTAACATTTTCGTGTACAACTATTTGTTTGCTCTTTATAGGAAACTTGGTATCATACATTTTTCCAAAATTGTCTTTATATTTTTTGGTATAACAACCAACACCTTCTCTATCTACCATATGTTCCCATTGTATGTTCTCACAAAACATTTGCACTACACTAGCTTCAATAAAAATTTCAGCATCGAAATTTTCCCGTTCTCTCTATGGGATCCATTTCTTCAATATTCTGATGCAATTTATATTAACATCAAAAGTGATGAGTTTATGTGTTTTTGAGATCTCAAAGTCTGGTTCCA
The DNA here is from genome assembly GCF_036898095.1 of Palaemon carinicauda. Classification (NCBI taxonomy): domain Eukaryota; kingdom Metazoa; phylum Arthropoda; class Malacostraca; order Decapoda; family Palaemonidae; genus Palaemon; species Palaemon carinicauda. The sequence goes on along the minus strand of NC_090736.1, from coordinate 55,027,069 downwards.
CTTCAAGGTTTCTTATTAGGTCAGAATCTTTCCCACATATGACCAAGTCGAGTGTATGACCACATACTGACGTTGATACCAAAACACTGTTTATTAAATTAAACATCTCAAATACTGCCTTGAGTTCTTTAGCCTTATTATCATTTTCATCATCTACCCAACAATTAAAGTCTCCACCAGTTAATGTATTTTTAATATCATCCACCACACCCACAAAAATATTAAATTCTTCAATGAATTCCCTCATACTACTCCTTGGTGGTCTATACAATGGTATTATATTCAATACCTTACTGTTTTTTGTCAGTTTTAAATATATATATTCAAACGTTTCAAATACTATTTCATTCATGATAGAAACCCTAGAAAAGGTTTTCGTCATGAAGACACCCACTCCTCCTCCAGTTCTATCCTTTCTTGGTACGTGGTTGAAATCGTGAGTACACGGTGTCATCTCCTGAATCTTTGAGTTATCACTAATATTTCCCTGCAACCAAGTTTCAGTTACTAAGCATAAATCTAGTTTCATTTCATTAGTAAGATTTCTAATCTTTATGGTTTTATTCCCCATAGATTGAATATTTATCAAACCACACTTAATCAATGGGCTAGACTCCATGATTGGTTCTATTTTTTATCCTAGTAAGCTCCTCCTTGTATACTTTACAGTTTTCATCATATGTCTCATGATTCGTATCATTGTAATTCCTCATTGAGCAGTTATGACACTTTAACGTATTTACCCTACAATCCATGGTTCGGTGTTCCTGGCTACACTTGGCACATACCTGAGTCTTGCTACAACTATCGGCAGTTTGACCAAATTCCTGGCATTTATAACACTGAAATACGTTGTAGGAATCATAAATTTTGCAGCATCCTCCAAGCGTGGTATATACTCTATCGTCCCTTTTACGGAAAACTTTCCTGATAGTTGGACTACACTTTATAATGACATGTGATTTACTGCTTTGTCTTGATTTAAACTTCCTGATCAATTCAAAGTCCTCTTCATTTTCAAACATATCATTCAACCATTCATTCTTATCCTTTATACTGGCAATTATATCATCTTCATTTTCATCAATATTGCAGACCTTGATCTTCAGTTTAAGTAGATCCTTTTTGTCCACTTGTACCTTAATTTCATTCTTGACCTCTTCTAAGTAATTTTCAGCCTTTTCTATCCCACCTTTATCCGCAAAATTAACTACCAAGTGGCCTTGTTTAGAGGTTTTGACCTGTTCAACATCCGTGGTTATCTTCTTCATGATTGTTTTCTTGATATCTGAAGCCTTCTTATTTTCCTCCGTAGATTTTATAACCAAAGTATTTCTTGATTTCAACATACTTGCATATGTGGTCTTGGTCACATTCTCCTTTTCGTATTCCATAAGTTTCTCTTTCAGCTCAACAATTTCTTGACACACATTGGTGTATTGAGCAGTTATCATATCCATAATACCAGACATCTGTCATTGTACATTTACCTTCATCTCTTCCATGTTGATGCTTAGTTCCGTCATGTTTACCTATGATTGCCTGACCCATGAACCATTGGGATTTGCAGTCTCAACACATCTGGGAGATTTATAAATGATGTTTTTGCTTTGAAAAATATCACTTGTGCCATATCTTAAATTTGAGCAAGCTTCTTCATCGTGGTACCATCTTCGGCATTCATCACTTGTATCCCAAGTTCAACATAGACCTCACAATGCCCACACCTGCCCTGATTGCCTCCGTCATCACATTCTTCATCATCGACGTTCACTTGCATGCTAGCTCCTCCCATTTTCTTTCTCTCCTTCCCTTGGATTACTGTTTCCAATTCAGTCATAAATAGATCAAGATCTTTCACGGGACTAAGTTTTTTTTTGCGTTTTCGTTTTCTAAGGATGCACATATTGAATCATTTTTCAATGACTTTTCAATTAGTCCCACCCCAAACGCAAAAATGCTGGGTCAGGCCTTTCACCACAGATCTCACATACAAAAGAAACCACTGACTTTTAACACTCGATTTCACTAATATCAACACTAGTAGACACCCACAAAAGTTATTCTAATAGTATGAACAGCGAGATACACAATGATTCCCTCTTTAAGCCAGTTTCGATACAGAGCATTAACACACACACACGTCCACACCCGCGGACTTCTCACTCTCACTGTTTAGCCTAAATATTACAGGTCCAGTTACAAAACTTTATGAAAAAAGTACTTACATTAACACAATACATTAGAAATAACCTTCAATGAATTCATCAATGTTTGAACACACTATACACGAATTACGTGGATCAAAACCTTATTCACGTTTGAGAGAGCATAAACTTGATGCACTTGGAAGGAGAGAGGGTGTTGGCTTTTTCAAAGGGATAGGGTGAATCTCTTCTGCTGCTTATTCGTCTAGAATTTTCTAAATAGATCATTCTCGCGGCTTAGGGGTAAGGATCTTGAGGCAAGGTTGCCCACTTAGAAAATTGAACAGAGGAACAAACCTTGCTTGCAAGGCAACTCTCTCTCTCAGCTAACTCTTCCCACCTTCCTCCTCGAAACAATAAAAAAAAGGACTAAATCTATTTAGAAAATTTTCATGCACATTCTAACCACGTGGGAATATATAAATGACGTAATACCTCGTGGTCATACTCTGTATGGGTCATACAGTGTACCTAAACGAGATTACATAGGACTTCGTAACAAAATATGTGAAATAAAAAGTTAATTCTTAAAAATAACGTAAATTTACATATACTGAATTAAATGAAAAATAAAATAGATTTAATGAAGATAGTTTTATGTAATTTCCATACTTTAACTTAAACCTACATGAGTGAGACCCACCTTATGAGCTGGCTATATATCTTTTAAATACACAAATGAAATACATGAATAAAATATTTATGTATTACTTGACCAGCTTCATAAGTATATATATATATATATATATATATATATATATATATATATATATATATATATATATATATATCATCAGCATCATCATCATCTCCTCCTCCTACGCCTAACGCAAAGGTCCTCGGTTAGATTTCACCAGTCGTCTCCATCTTGAGCTTTTAAATCAATACTTCTCCATTCGCGATCTCCTACTTCACGATTCATAGGCCTCATTTTTGTAGGCCTGGGTCTTCCAACTCTTCTATTGCTTTTGTGTTATATATATATATATATATATATATATATATATATATATATATATATATATATATATATATATATATATATATATATATATATATATATATATATATAAACATTTAATTCCAGTACATCTCACGCGGTACACTGTAGGCATTACTTAATGATCTTTTTTCAACGATTCTTGGGCCAGTTTTCTGGCCAACTACTCTCCAGATGTCTTCCCTTTTGCTGTCCAATCTCTCAACTTTTACTTCATGATGTAAGAGAAGGGTCTCCTCCTCCCCTATACCCCACACACTAAGAAGTTGCACCTCGGTGACGAATGTCTTCCCTGTCCTTCAGGTTCACAAACCCATTTGAATCCAAATCACCAGACACCCAAAGCATCGAATGACGACGGGAGGAAAAAAGGGTAGTAAGGAAATGCGATAAAATTCCAGGCCACCTTCAGGGAGAGAAAGTAGCAGCAGCAACAGCAGCAGGGACTGCAGCAGGAGCAGCGATATAATAACTGGGTACAAGAGAAGAAGATTTACTCTAAAGACGGGACTGTATATAATCTTCATTACCTTGGATCGATGAAATTCTTGTCCGCATGCAGCCAAGTGGCAACTTGCATTATGCACATTATAGGATGAGGTCATTTGAGCGTGAGATTGCATTCCTTATGTTAATGGTCTTCGATGATGATGGTTTTAAGTGGGGTTATTTTTTACCAGATGAGGTTCATGGTTCAGATTTTTTATTCTTGATTTACGCCATGGGCCTATTATGCGTTTTTTGCACTTCGTATGGAAATCTTGGTAATAACGCTCATATGATGTCATAGAAAAGAAGGATACGGTTTTTAAATGTTATCCTTAGTCAAGCATTAAATTAATACAGTAATTACATAAAAACAAATTCTCATAACGGAGATTAGAGACTAATTTCCGATCGGGGAATTCAGTCATTGAAGTAAAGTTCCATAAAAATTATAAGTTTATTCCTCTTTGAAAAAACGCAATCACACTCAAATTAAGCAATCAAAAAGTTGCAAATGAGAAGCGAAATAAGCATTCACGTTTGGCGAAAACTTTTTAACCGATGCAGCTAAGCTGTATTGGCACCCCCGACACACACACACACTATGTACTGTATGTATATATATATATATATATATATATATATATATATATATATATATATATATATATATATATATATATATATATATATATTAATGTTATTAGATAATCTACAACCCTAGCTGGAAAAGCAGTACCTTTATGCTATAAGCCCAGGTGCTCCAACAAGGGAAAATACCCCAGTGATGAAAGGAAATGGGGAATT
>NC_090736.1:55008901-55011401 GCF_036898095.1 Palaemon carinicauda | reverse complement strand
CTTCATTCATAAACGCAATAACAACAGATTAACAGATATTAAACATAATACTAGATGTTACTGAACAAATTATCGGCTTTAATTCTAACATTTACTGTCAGATATTCAAGTTTTTATTGTTCAACCCTCTGAGCTTTCAATATGGGTTAGAAGAAATATAATCGTATTCATATGTTCTTGTACAATGGCAAGGGACATGAAAATGGGCAATTAATGCTGGTAATAATAATGTTGAATTTGTGTCAGTTATATTCATTCACTTGCAGACAATTGCGTTGGTTGCTATGTATCCCCAAGAATAAAAACCGAAATTAAAAGAAGGATAAGCAAGGGATGAAGAGCTTGTGGTAAACAGAATGAGATTATCAAAAGTAAAATGCCACTTTCTCTAAAACGAAAATAATTTCATCAGATGGTCCTACCAATATTAACTGATACAGCCGAAACTTAGACCTTAATAAAACCTTAAATCATAAAATATTTACAAAAATAATAATCGGAATAACTCTAATTATTATTATTATTATTATTATTACTATCCAAGCTACAACCCTAGTTGGAAAAGCAAGATGCTATAAGCCCAGGGGCACCAACAGGGAAAAATAGCCCAGTGAGGAAAGGAAATAAGGAAATAAATAAATGAAGAGAACAAATTAACAATAAATCATTCTAAAATAAGTAACAACGTCAAAACAGACATGTCATATATAAACTATTAACAACATCAAAAACAAATATGTCATAAATAAACTACAAAAAGACTCATGTCCGCCTGGTCAACAAAAAAGCATTTGCTCCAACTTTGAACTTTTGAAGTTCTACTGATTCAACCACCCGATTAGGAAGATCATTCCACAACTTGGTAACAGCTGGAATAAAACTTCTAGAGTACTGCGTAGTATTGAGCCTCGTGATGGAGAAGGCCTGGCTATTAGAATTAACTGCCTGCCTAGTATTACGAACAGGATAGAATTGTCCAGGGAGATCTGAATGTAAAGGATGGTCAGAGTTATGAAAAATCTTATGCAACATGCATAATGAACTAATTGAACGACGGTGCCAGAGATTAATATCTAGATCAGGAATAAGAAATTTAATAGACCGTAAGTTTCTGTCCAACAAATTAAGATGAGAATCAGCAGCTGAAGACCAGACAGGAGAACAATACTCAAAACAAGGTAGAATGAAAGAATTAAAACACTTCTTCAGAATAGATTGATCACCGAAAATCTTGAAAGACTTTCTCAATAAGCCTATTTTGTGTGCAATTGAAGAAGACACAGACCTAATGTGTTTCTCAAAAGTAAATTTACTGTCGAGAATCACACCTAAAATTTTGAAAGAGTCATACATATTTAAAGAAACATTATCAATACTGAGATCCGGATGTTGAGGAGCCACCGTCCTTGACCTACTTACAATCATACTTTGAGTTTTGTTAGGATTCAACTTCATACCCCATAATTAGCACCATGCACTAATTCTAGCTAAATCTCTATTAAGGGATTCACCAACCCTAGATCTACATTCAGGGGATGGAATTGATGCAAATAGAGTAGCATCATCTGCATATGCAACAAGCTTGTTTTCTAGGCCAAACCACATGTCATGTGTATATAGTATGAAAAGTAATGGGCCAAGAACACTACCCTGTGGAACACCGGATATCACATTCCTATAATCACTATGGTGCCCATCAACAACAACTCTTTGAGATCTATTACTTAAAAAATCAATAATAATGCTAAGAAACGACCCACCCACTCCCAACTGTTTCAGTTTGAAAACAAGGGCCTCATGATTAACACGGTCAAAGGCAGCACTAAAATCAAGGCCAATCATACGAACTTCCCGACCACAATCAAGGGATTTCTATACAGCATTGGAGATTGTAAGAAGGGCATCACATGCTCCAAGGCCTTTACGAAAACCAAATTGCAAACTAGGGAAGAGATGATTACCTTCAGCAAACCTATTAAGACGTTTTGCCATAAGACGTTCAAAAACTTTAGATAATATGGGAGTTATGGAAATTGGGCGGTAATCAGTGGGACTTGAGCTACCACAAACACATTTACATAGAGGAGTAACATTACCAATTCTCCAACTAGTACTAAAAGCTCCTCTTCTTGCTAACTTGCGCAAAATAACAGATAACTTTGGAGCTAAGAAATCTGCTGTCTTTATAAAAAACAAAGGAAAAATACCATTTGGGTCTACACCTCCATAAGCATCAAGCTCCACCAACAGAGCTTTAATCTCACGAGATCGAAAAGCTAAACTCGTTAGTTTAGCCTCAGGAAAACAGGAAGGAGGAATTTCAAGTTTTTCATTACTCTGTTTACTGTCAAAAACATCAGCCAAAAGGGTGGCCTTTTCCTTTGGACAGTGAGTGACTGATCCATCTGGTTTAAGTAAAGGAGGAGCTGTTGCATCTACACCAAAGAGTGCAGATTTAAGGGTAGACCACCATTTATGTTCCTGAGTTGTACCAGAAAGT
>NC_090736.1:54986401-55001401 GCF_036898095.1 Palaemon carinicauda | reverse complement strand
AAGAGGTTTACTGATTCCATATGAATGGTAGAAACAAGGGACAGGACAAAGTCCTACGGGCTAATTATATTTAATTTGCATATGATCACCGCCCAATGCTAGGGCCTGGGAGGCCAAGGCAATGACTGCTGGCGACTCAGCAGGTAGAACTATAGACTCAAATAAGATCCCGATCCGTACCTCAACATGACACAGGAAACTATCAAGCTTCAGTGAGTCTCGAGCTGCCGTACAACAGATTGCCAGACAGGGACAGGACCAATTGGCTACCATAAAGAGATTTCATTCTTTAATATACAATGCATAGAAAAATTCGTTATCTTCTATCATAGAGTTTTGTGAAGCCGCCATCACCTGGACCCTTTTACGGCCTAAAAAGGCTCTCATATAAAAAAAAATATCTACACGAAAATGAAATTTCATCACTAACTTTTCTAGTTTTTTTTTTTTTCTTTTTTTTTATTTGGCCATGGCCCGCTGCAGTTAAAGTACGTAAATAAATAAACGTCTTGTGCCTGTTAATAAGTAAAAAACATCATTTATTTGAAACAAGTGAACGAGGGTAATTAGCTGGTATCACGACAAACATATGATAAAAGAAATTAAATCTATTACGCTTAAAATTCTTCAATAAAAATTTTTCTTATATTTGTTTTTTTTTTCTTTAATATAACTAGGTCTTTTATAAGAGCTTGATTATGTTTTATGTTTTGTATTAATATGTATGATAATATACAAGAGAGCCTGTGATGAAACCCGACACAAAGAGACTATAAAATGGATCATCTGCTACATATGGAAAAGATAGTTCTATAAATTTTACAGAGGATATTTCTTCATACCAAGAATATTCCTTTAAAGTTATTTTGATTGTAATTACATCTCCCGTTAAGGAGATGATTGCTTAATTATTCTTGATTATCCTTCCCTGCATTATTCTTATCTTTAGTTCTGTTCAACTCTCTCTCGTTTTATCAAAACAATATTGCTTGATTTCCTTTCACTAATTAAACAAAACATAATTAGCTCCTCAATCATAAATCTTTATCTCTCCATTTTAATATTACAAAAGCTCGAATTATAGTTTATTTCCTTATTTACCTCTTGCACCATTTAATCAATACCATTTATTCTTTCACCAAACTAAAATTAAAAGAATTAGAGGTTGTGACGGTGCCGAGAGAAAGGTTGTGAACTCAAAGGCAGTGTGAAAGCAAATGAGTTAATTTATTATGGAACACTCCTTTATATACAAAACCTCAAGGCAACAGGAAATTACATGTTCGAGAAAATGATAATGTTACATAAGCGACACTCAGACATGTTTATTCTGGTTCTTTTTAGTGTGAGGAAAGAGCGAAGATACAAGCATAATATATACAAAAGGAATTATGTACAATTGTGTGACCATAGTTGGTACATGGCTCACCCCATAAAAATGACATACTGTACATGTTAAATAGGGTGCCCTGATCTAGAGTGGCAAACTGTAGGTGGGTCATCTGGCAGGAGATAAGCAGGTTTTAGACGATAAATGGAGACCCAGTCTTCTTTGCCACTTATGTTTAGTAGGAATGCTTTCAGACTACGTCAGATCACAAGGAAAGGGCCCGTTAGCGGTGGCTTGGTAGTGTCATTGGACAGGAAGACGTGCGTTGCAGAGTGCAAGTCTGTTGGTATGTGATGCTTCGCTGGGAGCTTGTAAGTCTGGCGGCATGGAGTAAATTTTCCCATGACGTGACGTATGCGCTGGAGATCGTCGAAGGAGGTTGTAGCAGGAAAAAATTTGGCAGGGACGACCAACTAGTTGCCATACACCATTTCGGCTGCCGAGACGTCAAGGGCGTCTTTAGGAATGGTCCTTAGTCCCAGGAGGACCCAGGGAAGCTGAGTAAATCAGTTCTAATCCTTGCAGCGGGACATCAAAGCTGCTTTGAGGGTGCGATGAAAACATTCAACCATTCCATTGACAACGGGGTTGTAGGCCGTTGTCTGATGTAGGGTGATGCCCAGGAGATTCGCTAATGATGTCCACAATTGAGAGGTAAAAGTGATTCCCCTGTCAGAGGTAATATGCTCAGGGATACCAAATCTTGCAATCCATCCAGAGAGTAAGGCAGATGTACATGAGGCGGACGTTGCAGTTTCCATGGGAATGGCTTCAGGCCAACGGGTGGAGGGGTCGATGATGGTAAACAGGTAACGATATCTTTGTGATGTGGGTAGGGGGCCTACAACGTCGACGTGAATGTGTGCGAAACGACGCTGAGGTTGAAGAAAGGTGCCCACTCCTGAATCCGTGTGTCGATGTACTTTGGAGGTTTGGCAAGAAGTACAGGCGCAGACCCAATCCTTAGCATCCTTAGAAAGGCCGTGCCAAATGAACATTGCCTTCAGCAGCTGTGGAGTAGAACCGCACGAGGGATGTGAAAGGCCGTGAATGAAATCACACACCTGTCGGCGCATGGGAGCAGGAATCCTAGGTCACAGTCTGCCAGTACTGACGTCATATAAGAGGGTGGTGTTCGAGTCTTCTAGGGGAAAGTCTTCCCAACGGATGGACGTGCAGGATGTCCTAAATGCTTGATACTCTGGATCCTGTCGTTGGGCTTCAGCCAGGGCGTTGTAATCCAATCCCAGTTCAACAGCAGCCATGTTTCTTGACAGGACATCGGCAACGGGTTTCATTTTCCCAGGGACGTATTGAAGGGTGCAATTGTATTCAGCAACGGCGGAGAGATGTCAGCATTGCCGGGTAGACCAGGTGTCAGACTGTCGAGTAAAGGCGTTAACCAGAGGCATGTGGTCGGTACCAATGACGAAGGGCGTACCTTCTAAGAACTGGCGGAAATAACGGACTGCCAAGTGCACCGCCAGCAATCCTCGATAGAAGATAGGATAACCCGATTCTGCCTTGGAAAGATTTCTGCTGAAGAAGGCCAATGGGCAGGGCGAGCCACTGACCACCTGCTCAAGTACTCACCAACAGCGACGTCGCTGGCATCGGTGGAGAGAAGGAGATGGGCATGTGGGATAGAAAAAGTGAGAGCCGCAGCAGTTGATAGGTCCTTCTTTGCATTGGAAAAGGCTGCATCTTGAAGGGGACCCCACTTCAGGTCCTTTGGCTTGCCCTTGAGGGAGGCATAGAGGGGAGCAAGAGTGGCGGCAATGGCTGGCAGAAAACGGTGATAATAGTTGATCGTGCCCAAGAATTCCTGCAGAGCTTTGACGGGCAAGGGCACGGGGAAGTTCTGAACGGCTGCTACCTTCTCAGGGAGGGGGTGGACTCCTTCAGGAGTGATGCGGTGCCCTAAGAACTACACTTCGTTGGCGCCAAAGGCCGTTTTGTTGCAGGCGGTCGAGCACGATGCGCAGGTGACGGAGGTGTTCCTCTTTTGAGGAGGAGAACAGAAGTATGTCGTCCACATAACATACACAGAAAGGGAGGTCCCCTAAGATGCCATCCATGAGACGTTGAAACGTGGCCCCAGTATTTTGAAGGCCAAAACAGGAGTTATTGAAGGTGCATATACCAAACGGAGTGGTGATGGCAGTCTTGGGGATGTCTTCTGGGTTCATAGGCACCTGATAATACCCCTTCAGGAGATCGAGCGTAGAGAAAACCTTTGCTTTGTGCAGGTTGGAGGTCATGTCGGCAATGTTTTGGAGGGGGTAGTGATCCGGTTCTGTTTGCATGTTCAGTCGCCTGTAATCCCCGCACGGACGGAGGAGGAGTCTTTCTTAAGAATGATGTATAAGGGTGACGACCATGGGCTGGAGGCCTTTTGGCAAAGGCCCATTTCCTCCCTTTCGGCGAACGTCTGTTTGGTGGCTGCCAATCGTTCCGGTGTCAGACGTCTGAATTTTCCAAAGACTGGGGGTCCCGTCGTCTTGATATGGTGATAAATACCGTGCTTTGCAGGAACCGTGGGTGTTTGGCGAAGTTCTGGAAGGAAAACTTCCAGGTACGACGTGAGGAGGTGGGCGTAGGCATCCGTGGGTGTGCTAATGTGGAGAGCGAGGTTAGACGGGGCGGGTTGAAGAGGTGTTGACAAGTACGAGTCTGTGTTGACTAATCGTCAAAGGGCGACATCGACCAGAAGGTGGAAATGAGAGAAGAAATCCGCACCGAGGATTGGCATTGTGACCTCAGCAACGAGAAACTTCCAATTGAATTTACCGTTTCCGAACGATAATGTGAGGTTCTCGTAACAGTAGGTGGGTATCGCAGATCCGTTGGCAGCTACCAAGCGGACGTCGGCAGATGTAGACAGACTACGTTGTGTCTTGAAGAGTTTCCTTGGTAAAAGAGAACGACAAGCACCCATGTCTACCAAAAATCGGACGCCCGTTCCTGCATCATGTAAAAAGAAAAGATTAAAAACACAGGAGGCCACCATCATGAGCGATGGCCTACTTACACGTTTTTTGGCCACTGACAATCCTCGGCCCATTTCGCAGTTGCCCCGAAACTGAAGTGGTAGTAGCAAAACTGCGGCGGATGGGAGGTAGTAAGTGGCTGTAGAAGTCGTTTGTTGGGGCGCAAGCGATTGGTGGGTGGTGGGGGGCTTTGTCTCTGCTTCAGCACGTCACGGTGTGGGCAAGTATGTCCTATGGCATTCATGTCAGCTTCGGTTGACATTGAATCGGCATCCTCTTCGTCAGGGGTGGAGGCGTTGATGGAGGTCTTGAAGTCGCTGTCCATAAGGGCGTCGGTTTTGGTCATCAAGTCCTTTATGGGTAAACCATCGATATCGAGTATGGCAGCGTGTACAGGTCCGGGTAAACGGCGTATCAAAAGGGCACGAAGTAGGTTCACCTCACGAGTAGAGCTGACTGAGGCAGGTTGAAGGCGAGCAATACTGGTCATTTCAGTAAGGCCAAGCGAAGCCCTTTGGTCCCCCAACGGTTGTTGCGAGAGCTGAAAAAGCTTTGCTACACGGGCGACTGGCGATGGCGAGTACTGCTGTAGAAGGAATGTTTTGAGGGCGTCATACGCTATTGGGGTGTCTCCTTGTTCACAAAGCCAGTCGAATATTTCCAGGAAGGTGTCCTCGGGTATCGCCGCGAGAACATAATCTGCTTTGGTGGTTGAGCGAGTCACGCCGTTGATGCGAAATTGGAATTCTGCGAGCTGAAACCAAGCAAACGGCTCTCCGTTGGCGAACGGTGAAAGTTTCAATGGGGCAGCCGCTGTGCTACCTGCTGTAGAGTCCGTCCGTCATAGTACCAACGATGGAGGGGCGAGGGGGGTGGGGTGGAAGGCGGCGGGAGTGAGTCGAATTCTGGGGTCACCAATGTGACGGTGCTGAGAGAAAGGTTGTGAACTCAAAGGCAGTATGAAAGCAACTGAGTTAATTTATTATGGAACACTCTCCTTTATATACAAAACCTGAAGACAACAGGAAATTACATGTTCGAAAAAATGAAAATGTTACATAGGCGACATGCAGACATATTTATTCTGGTTCTTTTTAGTGAGAGGGGAGAGCGAAGATACAAGCATAATATATACAAAAAGAATTATGTACAATTGTGTGACACACTGTTGGTACAACATACATTAACAATTTTCATAAAGTCATTATGACTGCAATTCCTAAACTAATACGATATATTTCACAGGATGAAAAAATATTCTATTTGGAAATTGCCATGTTGCTTCTTTGGATTGAAGTTTCTTTTTCATATTTTAATTATATGCACACACATAGACACACACACACACACATATATACATATATATATATATATATATATATATATATATATATATATATATATATATATATATATATATATATATATATATATATATATATATATATATATATACCAAAGGCACTTTCCCCAATTTTGGGGGGTAGCTGACTTCAACAAATGAAACAAAACAAAAATGGGGACCTCTACTCTCTACGTTCCTCCTGCCAAACCAGGGACTCAACCGACTTCAGCTGGTACTGCTAGGGTGCCACAGCCCAACCTCCCACATTATCCACCACAGATGAAGCTTCATAATGCTGAATCCCCTACTGCTGCTACCTCCGCGGTCATCTAAGGCACCGGAGGAAGCAGCAGGGCCTACCGGAACTGCGTCACAATCACTCGCCATTCCTTCCTATTTCTAGCACGCTCTCTTGCCTCTCTCACATCTATCCTCCTATCACCTAGAGCTTTCTTCACACCATCTATCCACCCAAACCTTGGTCTTCCTCTTGTACTTCTCCCATCAACTCTTGCATTCATCACCTTATTTAGCAGACAGCCATTTTCCATTCTCTCAACATGGCCAAACCATCTCAACACATTCATATCCACTCTAGCCGATAACTCATTTCTTACACCTGATCCCTCCCTCACCACATCGTTCCTAACCCTATCTACTCGAGATACACCAGCCATACTCCTTAGACACTTCATCTCAAACATATTCAATTTCTGTCTGTCCATCATTTTCGTTCCCCACAACTCCAATCCACATATCACAGTTGGTAAAATCACTTTCTCATATAGAACTCTCTTCACATTCATGCCCAACCCTCTATTTTTTACTACTCCCTTAACTGCCCCCAACACTTTGCAACCTTCATTCACTCTCTGACGTACAACTGCTTCCACTCCACCATTTGCTGCAACAACAGACCCCAAGTACTTAAACTGATCCACTTCCTCAAGTAACTCTCCATTTAACATGACATTCAACCTTGCACCACCTTCCCTTCTCGTACATCTCATAACCTTACACTTCCTTCTCTCACACACCATTCCAAATTCTGTTACTAGTCGGTCAAGCTTCTCTTCTGTGTCTGCTACCAGTACAGTATCCTCCGCAAAAAACAACTGATTTACCTCTAATTCATGTTCATTCTCACCTACTAGTTTTAATCCTCGTCCAAGCAATCGAGCATCCACCTCTCTCACCACTCCATCAACAAACAAGTTAAACAACCACGGCGACATCACATATCCCTGTCTCATCCCCACTCTCACCGGAAACCAATCACTCACTTCATTTCCTATTCTAACACATGCGTTACTACCTTTGTAGAAACTTTTCACTGCTTGCAACAACCTTCCACCACCTCCATATAACCTCATCACATTCCACATTGCTTCCCTATCAACTCCATCATATGCTTTCTCCAGATCCATAAACGCAACATACACCTCCTTACCTTTTGCTAAATATTTCTTGGATACCTGCCTAACTGTGAAAATCTGATTCATACAACCCCTACCTCTTCTAAAACCACCCTGTACTTCCAAGAGCGCATTCTTTGCTTTATCCTTAATCCTATTAATCAGTACTCGACCATACAATTTTCCAACTACGCTCAACAAACCAATACCTCTTGAATTACAACGCTCATGCACATCTCCCTTACCCTTATATAGTGGTACAATACATGCACAAACCCAATCTACTGGTACCATTTACAACACAAAACACATATTAGACAATCTCACCAACCATTCAAGTACAGTCACACCCCCTTCCTTCAACATCTCAGCTTTCACACCACCCATACCAGATGCTTTTCCTACTCTCGTTTCATCTAGTGCTCTCCTCACTTCCTCTATTGTAATCTCTCTCTCATTCTCATCTCCCATAACTGGCACCTCAACACCTGCAACAACAATTATTTCTGCCTCCCTATTATCCTCAACATTCAGCAAATTTTCAAAATATTCCGCCCATCTTTTCCTTGCCTCCTCTCCTTTAAACAACCTTCCATTTCCACCTTTCACTGTCTCTTCAATTCTTGCGCCAGCCTTCCTTACTCTCTTCACTTCTTTCCAAAACTTTTTATTCTCTTCATATGATTGACCTAATCCCTGACCCCACCTCAGGTCCGCTGCCCTCTTTGCCACACGTACCTTGCGCTTTACTTCCACATTTTTCTCTCTATATTTTTCATACTTCTCTATACTATTATTCTGCAGTCATTCTTCAAAAGCCCTCTTTTTCTCTTCCACTTTTACCTTCACTCCTCCATTCCACCATTCACTGCCCTTCCTCATGCTGCCTCCAACAACCTTCTTGCCACATACATCACTTTCAATCCCAACAAAATTTTCTTTTACTATATATATATATATATATATATATATATATATATATATATATATATATATATATATATATATATATATATATATATATATATATATATATATATATATATATATATATATATATATATATATTTTTGCCCATAGATTCTGTTTTTTTTTTCTTTTCTTTTAACATTGCGGCTTATATATTTTATTAGATGCCGAAAAAAAGGATTTATTTTTTAAATGTTTTTTTTTTTTAAATGCAAATGTTCTATAGTCTCTTCAATTACATGTTACTGGCGTACTAACTGCTTTTCGTACACAACGCTATTCAAAGACAATTTTACTCCTTTTAGCGAATGAAGGGACCACTTTTAAACGGCTTTAAAATGAATTGAATAAGGAGTTTTGTCTGGACATGGCAAAACGTTCTGTTTGAGCTGCAAACTGTTCCTTAACCTACGCCAAAGAAGGATGTTAACGGCGATAAATATCATCACCGTCACAACTGTTCCTGCTAGTAGTATGGGGTGAAGAAATTCTTTATAAGTCGGTGACGGGTGGTCCATCTCAGTCAATTTCATCAACCGCTTGGCTACCTGTTTGTTGTATGGGAGAGGTACTAATGGAATTGTAGTCGACCACGTAAAGTTCGCGAAGTAGGCTCGTTCTCTGATGATGGTTTTAATCCCTTTCACCATGGAATTAGGGGATGTCCCGATACAACCAACTGCTGCAACGAAGATTTGGGAATAGGACGTGGATCCGTCAAAGGGATAAAGCTTATCCAGACAATTTTCACTTGTATGGGAGAGAGCACCGTCTAGCACTATACCTAACTTGCATGAATCCATTAAGTTTTTATGGAATTCAAATGGGTTAGCTGTACATATTTTTCTATCCATTGCGTCTGAACAGTGAGTTAATTGATTTAAGTCTTTAATGACCGTATATGTTTCCTTGTCTGGAGAAACCAATACGTGTCCTGTCAAACTGGATATTACTGGATTTGAGTGATTCGTCATGAAAGTCGGAAATGGTGATATCCTGTAAGATTGCCAGGCATCAGAAGAATCAAAGGGAATTGCAATCATAATCCTGTTATTTTCAACGCTTACTGTAATTAGGCTGTAATAAAATTCTAACCTACGTGCGTCTAACAAAGGAATACAGCCTAGTTTCTCCCGTCCGTTCTCCACAACTAACTTTAGGTATTTCATAGGCAACAAATGGGGTGACAAAACTCCTTTAGTTGCTAACGTGATAGCTTCTACATAATCTTTTGATTTCTCAATGAAATGTGCAATTCTGTTATGTATGCTATCTATTTTTGAATCATAATACGTTAACGTTGCCAACAAATCCTGTACTCCCATAACCTGATTGATATTACTTGAATGTTCATTTACTAAATCCATAATTTGATTGATTGAAGCTAACTGATTCCTTAGTTCTGACATAAACAATTCATCTTCATGAGTAAAGAACTCAATTTTCTTATTTTGATTACTAATCTTAAGACGATTGGAAATTCCTTAACCTAAACTTGCAATAGACCCAAAGATGTTTAGTGCAGCAAAAATAAACAGATTACGTCTCTCTTTATTTTCGTGTCCTACAGTCGACATCAAAATGTCACAATCCAAAGATTCTGTCTCGTAAGTCTTATTTTGCAAGTCATCATATAGCTTCTCTGGAACTTTTAGTGTCGATCCAAGCGAACTCTCTGTAGTCAAATGAAAATGTCTTCTATGCAACTCATCTAACGAGACAGCAAACCTCGCAATGGCAATTTTTAAGCTAGTGACGTCATTCTCCAGGAAAAAAATTGCTTGCATTCGCACTTCTACTACTACGTTACTTGATGTAATAAAAACGTCTTCTCGTCATTCAACTATAGTGCCATATTTAAAATCTATACTTTTAGTTTTATAGCTCATCCCACACGAGAAAAATGTCTGAGCGAACAATATCACTCCCAACAACAAAAAATTAATCTTGGAAACCTGTAACGAGAAAAATATATGTAATTACTCCTGTATTAAGAAGAAAACTTTTAACATACAAATAAAAATCTTTCCCTCACTTCTTCCCCTCTTATTTTAATTCCTTATGTGAGCCAATGGTACGATTCTCTCATCAGTGGGTTGGGATACGTTTTCAACTCTAAACCTATTGCCCGTTAATGTTTCCAAAATGTTAAATGGGCCTTCAAACTTAGGGGTTAGTTTATAATTGAGTCCTTTACGTACATTTACATTAAGAGGAACACTAGGGGGATCACACCCCAACTGGGATATTGCAATACCTGCGGTACTGAGTACTCTGAATCATTCATATCATATATCAATTAAAATGTCACCGCATGAAGCATTGTATGGTACCCCAGTTAGAACGCCTTTCCATGTATTAACGCCTACAACTAATCTATCAAATCCTTTAAAAGAATGTATAAATGTAAGCAAAAGTCGTTTTGATATCCTTCGAAAGAATTTAGAAGAATCACAAAAGGAATCATGATAAAATAGTCAAGCCAACTAAAACATATACCGTGGGTGATAATGTATACATACGTATACATTATCACCCACGGTGATTTAGGACAGTGGAAATAAGTGAGATTGGTACCACTACCTGGTCGTTAGTTACATGTGGTATATTGAGGGTTTTCCTTGTCACGGTCCTACACAGAATATTATCTTTGATTATATAATTCTTCTGCCTATACTTTATATATCCCTTTTCCTTATGATTGCCATTCAATGCATTTATAATTGTTTCTAATTTCTGATCTTTCCTTTGCTTAGTCTGTAATAATTCAGCCCTCCAGCCCAAATCTTCTTGTTCAGATATCATTTTAACAATAGGCATGGATGTTGATATATCTATTAATTCAGCTAAAGGCTCCATACAAGATGACACGGGGTTGCGTGATAATGCATCAGCAATGATATTTGCTTCCCCTGTTAAATACCCGATTCTCGCTCCAAAGTCTTGAATGATCAAATGCCACCGAGTTCGTTTAGGGCTGTGGTTGAAGCCTTTAAAGAATTCGGTTTGTGGTTTTTGGTCAGTAAGAACTTTAACGGGATAACCGTATATTATGAACTTGAAATGCACTAGTGAATTAACAATAGCTAGCCCTTCCTTGTCTATTACTGCATACTTACTTTCGAAAGTTCTCATTTTTCGAGAATAAAAAGCTATCGGGAAAAATTGTTTATCATATTACTGAAGCAATACCCCTCCTACTCCAAAAGTCTAAGGAGTCTGTTGCAATGAAGAATTCCTTACCGAAGTCAGGAAATTTTAAGATAGGAGAACTACACAGTCCATCTTTCAAGGTATTAAACGCCTGTTGATACTGCTCAGACCATATGAAATCTATGCCCTTCTTCGTAAGATCAATTAAGGGGGCAGGTATTATTGAATAGTTGCATATAATACGCCTGTAATATCCACTACAACCCAGAAATTGCTGTATTCCCTTGACATTAGTAGGTATGGGAAAATTACGGATAGCCGACACCTTATCATGGACTACTTTAAGAGCTTGGCTTGACACCATGAAACCCAAATATATTAATTCTGTTTTGAAAAATTCACACTTACTAATCTTTACCCTTAAGTTATGTTGTCTTAGTCTCTGTAGTACTAGTTCTAATTTACGTAGAAGTTCTTCTAAGGTGTTGGAAAAGATTACAATGTTGTCCATATAGGCATGCAATATATCCCATAGCAAGTCTCCAAACATCATGTTAATCATTCTTGTAAATGTTATGGGAGCACAACGTAAACCAAAAGGCATCCGTAAAAATTCATAATGTCCCCTGGCTGTGCTGAAGGCTGTGTATGGGATACTATCTTTTTCTAATGATATCTGGTGAAAGCCTTTAAGAAAGTCCGAACTGGTAAAAAATTTATTCTGACCTAACAAAGACAAAATATCGTCAGTACATGGCACTGGGAATCGATCAGGGATCGTCTCCTCGTTTAGATGATGGAAGTCTACGCAGATACGCCATGTTTGATCTTTTTTCGGTACAACTATTAATGGAAAATTATAAGGGCTGTTCGATTTCCTAATGACTCCTTCTTCTAGCATTTTACCTACTTCATCATTTATTTCATTCTGGAATTTCATAGAGAGTCTGTACGAGGGTACATAGATAATTTTCTGCTTGTCCTTTAACCTTATTTGATGCTCGATCACATCTGTTTTTCCTAAGGATCCATACGTAGTGGAAAAAACATCATGATATTTAGTTAAAAGTCCAAAAATTTTCTGCTGAATTTCTTCGTCTTGAATGTCTTTATTGATTTTTTTAAATAGATTGCAAAAGGGATTCATCTGCAACTGATTAAGCGTGATTGATTTCAGCAACGGTAAGAATACGATGTTTATAAACTCCTACATCCAAGATATGTTGATTTTTGTGAATTACTAAAGTGGTATTTAAATGATTACAGACTTCAATATTACATTGTTGATGTGAGCTCACTGTATAAATAGCTTGTGTGACAGACAATCCGTTAGTTTTCAAAGTGTAGGAAAGGATTAATATTTCAGATCCCGGTAATGTTTTCTTTACTTGCACTACTAAATTCGAAGGTATGTTTGGCTCGATAGATTGCGTGCAAGATGATATTACAGGTGAACAAGAATCCTGCTTGGTCGCGTATTTTATTTTTTTATTAGTGAGACAAGTTATTGGTTCTTCAACGTACGTTATGGTTACATTTGTCGTCTCCTTTTTATCCAAAACTGATTTTAAGGTATTAGAAGACTTATAAAATTTTCCTTTGATATACAAGCCGTGCTTGGCAGGGGCTAAGATAATGTTTTGATTTCCCATAGATGGGTATCCTATAATTACAGCTGGATACATATCAATGTTTTGTACAACAACAAATGTATCGGCAAACGTGTGCTTACCGACCTTGAACTGAACATGAGTTATGCCTATTACATTTAATTCATTATTTCCTATACCCGAGAGTCTCACTCCGGATTTTTCTATCGGAAAGTTCGAAAACAACAAATGATGTGTCCTCAAATCCATGATATTACGTGGACTACCAGAGTAAAAAAATAACGTAAAGGATTTGTGTTCTAAATTTACAGCACATAATGTTGGTCATAACTCATTTTGGCTTATTATTGTATGAATTCGTTGCAAATCTACAGGAGCATGTACTGATTTACTTAACTCAGTCGTGTGTTTCATAGGAAAATCTATTGCCTCACAATGATCTGATAAAACATTAAATTGATTATTCAATACTACTGAAGTTGACATGAATGACCTTGACCCAACATCAATCTCTTCCCCACTGGAGTTAATTATGTGGTATTTGCTTTGCTCTGCACATTCTGAAAATTAGTCTGACCTTGCGAGGTCTGGTTTGACGACCCAGGCTCAGCATTATTCGAAGAAGTGTTTGTTTGTTTCGGATTCTGAACTACATTGACGTTTGGCTGTTTCTTCTTATTGAAATGAGGATTTTTCTTTTTATTTCCATATGGAACTGACTGTGGAATTGACTGTGTATTTCTAGGATTCTGTTGTGTCTTACGCGATTAGCACTGACTATATGAATGAGTCGAATTATTATGTCTCGAACAGAATTTCGTTCTGCAGTCCGCGATCAAGTGACCTTGACGTTTGCAATTATAACACGTCATTCCCGCAACTTAACTATTATTAACTACATTTACGTGTTGTGGCTTTGTTTCATTTTTTGTAAAAACTTGAGTTAACATGGGATCAAGGGCAGGACACTTAGACATGTGTTTTTTTATCTGTTTATATATATCCAATTCCGTACTTGCAGGCGTTAACTTTTTATCAAAACATTGCACTAAAGCTTCAGGCAACTTAAGTGTAATGCAAGTTAAATACATTAATCGTAAAAAATCTTTCACGGAGATGTTATCTCTAGTAACCCAAGTGGAATTACCTAAAATATCTTGATATTCATTAAGCCTATCAGCTATGAGAGCTGCTCTCTCAATAACATTAAGCCGAGTCATAGTGGCTTGATTAATCGTATTTCTTAACGTTAATACTATATCCAAGGCTTCCTCGCCCCCATAGACCGCACGTAACCTAACTTTGAAATCATAACAGGTAACTGCTTCTTGAAATGAAACACCTCTTAAAAACACACTCGCATCTCCCTTAGAAAAATTTATAAAACTTTTAGCTTCTTGTAATTGTACAAAAAGGTCTACGATTTGTTTGGCATTTAAATGGGCATCGACGGATGGAATCCATGACTTCACATTTTGAGGCAAGAACCCATTAACCCGACCCTGGAAAGGAAGGATTGCTGACGTGGCATTTACAAGTGTCACAATCGGGAGAGGGTTTATCTGTCCCGCATTACTAGGTCCAGGGGTGGGGCTCACAGGGGGCGTC
Source organism: Palaemon carinicauda (assembly GCF_036898095.1). Classification (NCBI taxonomy): domain Eukaryota; kingdom Metazoa; phylum Arthropoda; class Malacostraca; order Decapoda; family Palaemonidae; genus Palaemon; species Palaemon carinicauda. The sequence continues at coordinate 54,986,921 of NC_090736.1, read as the reverse complement.
ATGATTACGTTATTTCTTTCTCTATCTCTTCAACCCCTTGCAATTCTATCAAAATATCTATATGAATACAGACATCCATTGCGTAAACGTATAAGCACTCAATGATAAAGATTATAAAAAAAATTTCCCAAAACAATGCTACTAATACTAAGATATATCCCGAGAATTTCTGAAAGAAAACGGAACACAAAGATATTTCCCGAGAATTTCTAGAAGAAAACGGAATTAGCACAAAGAGAAAAAAAAGTCTAGATGAGAATTCAGAGTTGAACACAGTTTCCTTTAATGAAAGGAAAATAGAAGATTAGCAAACCACTCACCCCAGTAATAATGGACCAACGACTCGTGATAACTACACTTCACTGCTCAATACTACAATGAATAAGAAAATGTTATTGTACTTAGCTTATATGGTTTTGTGTGACGTCATATCCTCTCTCTCTCTCTCTTGATGTTTGGGTGAATGTTTTCGGTCTGATTTCCGTTGAATGTAGTGCTTCCTGGATATGTTTTGTAAGCG
>NC_090736.1:54978901-54981401 GCF_036898095.1 Palaemon carinicauda | reverse complement strand
CAGGCCAACAAGTGGAGTGGTTTATGACGGTAAACAGGTAACGTTGTTCTTGTGATATGGGTAGGGGATCTACTACGTGGACGTGAATGTGGTCAAAACGATGCTGACGTTCAGGAGAAGCACCCACTCCTGAATCCGTGTGTTGATTTTCTTTCGAAATGTGGCATGAAGCACAGGACACATCCTTAGCATCGTTATTAATGTCGTGTAAAATTAAATTCGTCTTTAGTAGCCGTGCAGTAAATGGGCTCTAGGAATGTGAAAAGCCATGAATGACATCGAACACTTATCGGCGAATGGGAGCAGATGACCATTGTCGTGGTATACCGGCACTGATGTCACAGAGGAATGCTTAGTAAACTGGATCTTTTTGTTGGGCTTCTGCCAAGGTGTTGTAATCCAATCATATGTGAATGGTGGCCAATGTGTTTCTTGACAAGGCATCGGCCATGAACGTGTTGAAGGGTGTAATTGTATTCAGCCATGTCGGAGAGTTTTCATCCTTGACAGCCAGGCCAAGTGTTGGACTGTCAAGTGAAGGCGTGCACCAAGAGGCTTGTGGTCTGGGCAAATGATGAAGGACGTACCTTCTAAGAAGTGGCGAAAGTGAGGGACAGCCAAATGCACCACCCGCAATTCGCAGTCGAAGATAGAGTACCTGGATTCTGCCTTGGACAGTTTTCTACGGAAGAAGGCCAATATGAGGGGTGGGCCATTGACCACCTGCTCGAGTACTGCACCAATGGCGAAATCGCTGGCAACAGTGAAGAGAAGGAGAGGGGCCCGTGGCACGGAAAAAATAAGAGCAGCAGTGGTTGATAGGACATTTTTTGCATTGCAGAAGGCTGCTTATTGAAGGGAACCCCACTTTAGGCCTTTTGGCTTGCCCTTGAGGGAGGTGTAGAATGGGGCAAGAGAGGTAGCACTGGCTGGCAGTAAACAGTGATATAATTGATCATGCCCAAAGATTCTTGCAGTGCTTTGATGATCGAGGGTGTGGGGAAGATCTGAAAGGCTGCTACCTTCTCAGGGAGGGGGTGGACCCCTTCAGGAGTGATGCGGTGCCCTAAGCAAGGTACTTAGTTGAAAACAAAGGTGCAATTGTCGTACCGCACTACAAGGCCGTTCTCTTGTAGGCAAGCTAGCACAATATCGTCCACATAACATACACAGAATGGGAAGTCCACTATGATGCCATCCATGAGGTATTAAAAAGTGGCAGTAGAATTACAAAGGTCAAAACAGGAGTAATTAAAGGTTGATGTACAGAAGGTAGTGATGGTGGTTTTGCGGATGTTTTCCGGGTTCATGAGCACGTGATAACACCCCTTCAGAAAGTCAAGAGTGGAGGAACCTTCATTTTGTGCAAGTAGGAGGTGATGTCGGCAATGTTTAGGAGGGGATAGTGATCTTGTTCTGTCTTCATGTTTAAACACCAGCAATCGCCACGCTGATACTGAGACATCTTCCTTTATGACGATGTGTAAGGGTGTTGACCATGAGCTGGAGGGCTTTTGGTAAAAGTATATTTCTTCCATTTTGGCAATCGTTCATTTAGCAGCTGCCAAACTATCCGGTGACAGACGGGTTGAAGAGGTGTCGAAGAGTTATAATCTGCGTGGACTAACCGTTGATGAGCAACCTTAACCAGTAGGTGGAAATATGAGAGGGAATCCGTACCAAGGATTAGCAATGTACCATCAAAAACGAGAAACTTCCAATGATATTTGATGCTTCCAAACGATAATGTGAGGTTTTCGTATCCCTGGGTGGGTATCACAGATCCGTTGGCAGCTACAAGGTAGTCATCGTCAGGTTTAGATAGACTAGGTTATGTCCTAGAGCGAAGAAAATGGTGAGCACCCATATCTACCAAAAATCGCATACCTGTACATACGTTATGTAAAAAGAAAAGATTAGTGACAGAGGAGGCCATTACCACATGTGTTGGCCTACTTAGAAATTTTTTGGCGGATTACAATCATTTACACTATTCTTTGCAGCAGTCATGAATCTGGAGTGGCAGTAGCATAACTGTGGGTGGTGGGCATCAGTAAGTGGCTGGAGAGGTGGTTGGTTGGGGCGTGAGTAATCGGTGACATATGTGGGTGGTGGGCGACTGTGTCGTCACTCCGGTATGTCACAGACCTGGCATCTGTGATGTATCACATTCACGTCAGCTTTGGTTGATGTTAAATAGTTGTCCTCTTTGCCAGGAGTGGACACGTTAATGGAGGCCTTGAAGGTGATGAAGTGACTGTCCATAAGGGCATCGAATCTGGTCATCAGGTCCTTCATAGGCAAAATATTGAGATCATGTATGGCAGCACGTTCAGGTTTGAGTAGGTGATATACCTAAAGGGCACAAAGTAGGTTCACCTATCAAGGAGAACCGTTTGCGGCAGGTTGCAGGCCAGCGATACTGGTCATACCCATGAGAGCGAGTGAAGCCTTTTGGTTCCCCAGCAGTTGTTGAGAGAGCTGAAAAACTTTTACTATA
>NC_090736.1:54971401-54973901 GCF_036898095.1 Palaemon carinicauda | reverse complement strand
CCTTGAATGATTAGCATTGCCATTTGAACTAAAATCTGAACATACACAGCAAAATCTTTGCTACATTGCGAATTAAATTTTTATCGCAATTGTTTTATTCACTTGATAATTATTGAGACCAAATGGCAGAATTGGAGATAGTTATTACTAGTGAGTCATCTTTTGCTTTTGGGCGTTTGGAGGATTTGTTTTCTTAAGGATCCGTATACCAACATTTGTCCGGCTGCATATAGTTTGATCATTATATTTTGTAGGCCTACTCCTCTATATACCTTAAATGCTCTGTAGGAGAATTTAACCAGTTGCTTTAAAATCAACTAAGATATATTCGTTAACTGGAATAATGAAAAATGAATGGGATATATATTGTATAAAAAATCTGAGTGGGACCACTTATTCATGGAAGCATGCTTTACAATGAAATTTTCTTTTTACTTTGATGGAGATTGTAAAAAAACGAAGATAGAGGAAAATGAAATACAGTGCTACAAATGCCTTATTCCGAAATCCAGCTAACGAATATATTCTCTTGTCTTCACACAAATATCAAATAGTTCCAAGTTGGAATGGTGAAGTGAAGGTGTTTCTGCTGTCGCTTGGGAGAGATTTCTTTTATAAAGGCACAGTGAGAAGCTAAGAACCAAAGTTGACAGCCTAAGACGAGCACCGAGGCAGAAAGGGCATTCATTTTAAAGATAATGTCTAATAGATAAATTAATGAATGATGATAGAAAGAAACACAAATGTTAAATAAAGAATCAGGGGATAGAGGAAGAAGCTCAGGAAAGAAAATCTTAAGAACTGAGAAAAAATATTTAGGAATCCATGAGTATCGCTCCACAGCTGTATAAGTTAGTGATTAAAAGGACAATCAAACATTTATTTCCGTGATATTTTAATATTTGTTTATTTTCCTTCCCCCACTTACGATACCAGCTGTAGAAATTGTGTTTTAACTAATACCCTGATAGGTTGAGGAGCTGGTATGGATAGCTATTGCTCGAACAATCCGAACTAGAGCTTCACAGATAGTAATGCATTTTTCGCTTGTTAAGCGCTCATCTACCTGGCGTAATTTTCCCGGTCAAGAGACCCACATCTAGCACCACATAGCTATGCTAATTAGGGCACTTGATCACTGTAAATAAGGACTTTATCATATAAAGCTAAGCCTATTTGAATTAAGAATATAAGACCTTTGTGCATGAAATTGATAAGAAGTTGGTTTGATCTCAAAGCTGTTTAATTTCTCAAAATAAAACTACTAGCAATCATATAATCATTGATAACTTACAATCAGGGTATTAGAATAGGGAATCATTTCGTGCTTATACCATCTATCGTGTATTTTTTCCGGAAAAATTAAACGAGAATTCATTTCGGGAAAATAGGTATATCATAGTTTCATGACAAAATTTCTGAAAATTATGTCGTTCTGAGACTATGATTTGTCAATAAAACAAATTTTTTGAACCCTTTGCCAGAATGTGATAGCCTCCTCATCTACCTCAATATAAATTATTTTTGATACGAAATATTAATTTCTGATTATATTCAAAGTGCTTTGCAGTGATTAGTATCTATTGTATCCATCATCGATTACTTGTTATGCAAAGTTAATACTTAAATTTCGTTACTTATCGACCTTCCATCAACAGCAGCTACTTTATTCTACTGCTGCTACCTTTTACAAATCAACTAATAATGAATTAGGTTAGCCAAATTTGCTAGAACATTGACGGTTATCAAATAAATCTCAGGTAATGATGCAATATCTTACAGAGTGTATCATGAGTCTACAATCAGCCTGTCTCCACAAACCATAAAACAGAAATGACTTTCCTTCTTGCCCAGTGTCGGAAAGGCCGGGGCAGGGGGTTGAAGGAGAAATCCACCTCCGCCCCCCACCCCCCCCCCCCCCCATCTTTCCTGGAAAGTGTCTACTTGGTTCCTCTTACGAAAAAGTAGCAATTGAAAAATAATGATATATATATATATATATATATATATATATATATATATATATATATATATATATATATATATATATATATATATTATTATTATTATTATTATTATTATTACTATCCAAGCTACAACCCTAATTGGAAAAGCAAGATGCTATAAGCCCAGGGGCTCCAATAGGGAAAAATAGCCCAGTGAGGAAAGGAAATAAGGAAATAAATAACTGAAGAGAACAAATTAACAATAAATCATTCTAAAAAAAGTAATGTCAAAAGAGATATATCATATATAAACTATTAACAACGTCAACAACAAAAATGTCATATATAAACTATAAAAAGACTCATGTCCGTCTGGTCAACAAAAAAGCATTTGCTCCAACTTTGAACTTTTGAAGTTCTACTGATTCAACAACCCAATTAGGAAGATCATTCCACAACTTGGTAACAGCTGGAATAAAACTTCTAGAGTACTGCGTAGTATTGAGTCTTATGATGGAGAAGGCCTGGCTATTAGAATTAACTGCCTGCCTAGT
>NC_090736.1:54961401-54963901 GCF_036898095.1 Palaemon carinicauda | reverse complement strand
TATATATATTATATATATATATTATATATATATATATATATATATATATATACATATATATATACGTGTGTGTGTAAATATATATATATATATATATATATATATATATATATATATATATATATATATATATATTGACTAGATATGATTGCATTAACAAATGTTTGAATAACTTTATATTTTAGTAAATACTTTTAAAACTAGATTCTTTAGACTTAATTGTTCTAAGTCAAATCAGGATAGATGCAAAGTTATCACGACGAAGAAAGCACTGATCCGAAAACGTGAAACAAAAACGAGCTTGGATAAAGAGAGGAATTAGATGCTGTTAAATCACCAGATCAATGAAGGAAAAATAGATTGCAGCAAAAAGAACTTCTGCGTCGAAAAGTTAAGCGCTGGAAGAGATACGAAGTCTGATGTTTTAAAGCTGAAAGGGGAATTAAACTTCTTTGCATGTAAAGAAAATGGAAGGGAAAAGGTGGAAAGGAAGTGATGAGACATTTCTCTCTCTCTCTCTCTCTCTCTCTCTCTCTCTCTCTCTCTCTCTCTCTCTCTCTCTCTCTCTCTCTCTCTCTTCGATTACTATGATTAATTTTTATAGAACGATAAAATTTCCATCAATGATACCAGACTTGAAGCATTATATATTAACATCAAAGCAATTACGATTTTCAAGGTAAACGGAAAGATTCCCTTTTCCAAGATATAAATCTAATGGTTTACGAATAATCAATGACTTTCCTTAGTTTATTCATGAAATTATTCATGCAAATATGAAAAGCATAACAATCCAAAAAAACACGAAAAAAATTACCGGTGGTCAAAAACAAGTAAAACCACGATACAAAACATGGCAATATACACAGCTAAAAACTATATATAGCGTGAAGAGTAACATTAAATAGGAATCAACGACTGATATAAATAATTTACACCACTTTACTAAATTTACTATATTAGAGTCGAGCAAAATTATAATCAAACAAATATTTTTCTGAAATTCTAATTATCAGAATTGTTTATTACAATCTCACAAAATATCTTTTCTTTGATGTTAAATATCAGAATTGCTTGTTACAGCTCAACGAAATATTTTCCTGTAATGCCAATTATCAGAATTGCTTGTTACAGCTTAACTAAGTATTTTTCTGTGATGCCAAATATCAGAATTGCTTGTTACAGCTTAATAAAATATTTTCCTATGATGTCAAATATCAGAATTGCTTGTTACAGCTTAACAAAATATTTTCCTGTGATACCAATTATCAGAATTCATTGTTACAGCTTCAAAACATATTTTTCTGTGATGCCAATTACCAGAATTGGTAGTTACAGGTTAAAAAAAAACAGTATTTTTCTGAGATACCAATTATACGAATTGCTTGTTAGAGCTTAACAAAATATTTTCCTGTGATGCCAATAATCAGAATTGCTTGTTACAGCTTAACAAAATATTTTCCTGTGATGCCAATAATCAGAACTGCTTGTTACAGCTTAACCAAATATTTTCCTGTGATGTCAATTATCAGAATTACTTGTTACACCTTAACAAAATATTTTCCTGTGATGCCAATTATCAGAATTGCTTGTTACAGCGTAACAAAATATTTTTCTGTGATGCAAATTAGCAGAATTGCTTGTTACATGTAACGCTTAACAAAATAATTTTCTCTGAAGCCAATTATTAGAATTGCTTGTTACAGCCTAACAAAATATTTTTCTGTGATGCCAATTATTATTATTGCTGGTTACAGCTTAACAAAGTATTTTTTTTTTTTTTTTTTTTTTTTTTTTGCGATGCCAGTTATCTGAGTTGCTTATTACACCTTAACAAAATATTTTTCTGTGATCCCAATTAACAGAATTGTTTGTTACAGTTAGAAAAAATGGTGATGCCAATTATCAGAATTGCTTGGTACAGATTAACAAATTATTTTTCTGTGATCCCAATTATCAGAATTGCTTGTTACAGCTTAACAAAATAATTTTATGTGATGCCAATTATAAGAATTGCTTGTTACACCTTAACAAAATATTTTCCTGTGATGGCAATTATTAGAATTGCTTGTTACAGCTTAACAAAATATTTTTCTGCGATGCCAATTACCAGAATTGCTTGTTGGATCATGAAAAAATATTTTTTCTGTTATGCCAATTATCAGAATCGCCCGTTACAGCTTAACAATATATGTTTCGGTGATGCAAATTATCAGAATTGCTTGTTACAGCTTAGCAAAATATTTTTCTGTGATACCAATTACCATATTTGCTTGTTACACCCTAACAAAATATTTGTTTTGCGATGCCAATTATCAAAATTGCTTCTTATAGCTTAACAATTTTTTTTTTTTTTTTTTTTTTTTTTTTTTTTTTTTTTTTTTTTTTTTGTGAGGCCAATTATCAGAATTGTTTGTGACAGCTTCATGAAATATTTTTCTGTGATGCCAATTATCTGAATTGCTAATTAAAGCTTAACCAAATGTTTTTCCGTGATGCC
>NC_090736.1:54951401-54956401 GCF_036898095.1 Palaemon carinicauda | reverse complement strand
TATATATATATATATAAAGTTATTGCCTAATCCAAGAAAATCCTCAAACCTACTTAGATATTCTGATACCTTCTCTCCTGTATACTAAACCAATTTCATTTCCAATATATTTTCACATTTCTTACGCTATCAATTCTTCTCAAGACGCATTATCTTTTTACTTTAATGCGCTTCCAACCTCAAAATTTCTTCTCCTTATGAAAGAGAGTTGTTTCAAAAATTCCTTCTTACATTCCAACCTTCAATTACGAAATCAACTTAAAACTCTTTCTTTTACTCTTTGACTGGCCTCTTCGCCCATGCAACCATTAAACAAGTTCAGAATATCTTTTCTTCTACAGTCCTTGTTAACAATTATTACTTTATATTCCTTCTTTACGTTTATTAAAGGTTACTTATTCTTTCTTATTTTATATTAATCAATTTCCTTAACCTGTGGTGAATATAAATTAAAACAGTTAACAGTCCATCCACCGTTTTGCTACCCTATCGATGATGGAGTCACTGTCCAGTAACATATTATGGTCCAGGTTTATTACCAACACATCCAACGACTTTACACAATACACACACATACACACATATACATACATACATATATATATATATATATATATATATATATATATATATACATACATATATATATATATATATATATATATATATATATATATATATATATATATATATATATATATATATATATTGTGTGTGTGTTAGCATGTGTGATTCTAACTGTTAATTTATACAGTGTATATATATATATATATATATATATATATATATATATATATATATATATATATATATATATATATATGTGTGTGTGTGTGTGTGTGTGTGTGTGTGTATGTAATGTAGATAGATAGAATTAGATATATGGAAAGACATACTGTATATATATATATATATATATATATATATATATATATATATATATATATATATATATATATATATATATATACATACATATATATATATATATATATATATATATATATATATATATATATATATATATATATATTGTGTGTGTGTTAGCATGTGTGATTCTAACTGTTAATTTATACAGTGTATATATATATATATATATATATATATATATATATATATATATATATATATATATATATATATATATATATATATATATATATATATATGTGTGTGTGTGTGTGTGTGTGTGTGTGTGTGTATGTAATGTAGATAGATAGAATTAGATATATGGAAAGACATACTGTATATATATATATATATATATATATATATATATATATATATATATATATATATATATATATATATATATATATATATATGTGTGTGTGTGTGTGTCTACATATAAATATATATATATTTATATATAATCTATATTCATACTGTATATATACATATATATGCATATGTATTTATACATAAATTATATATAAATATACATATATATATATATATATATATATATATATATATATATATATATATATATATATATATATATATATATATATAGAGAGAGAGAGAGAGAGAGAGAGAGAGAGAGAGAGAGAGAGAGAGAGAGAGAGAGAGAGAGAGAGAGAGAGAGAGATAAATAAATAAATATATATATATATATATATATATATATATATATATATACATATATATATATATATATATATATATATATATATATATATATATATATATATATATATATATATATATATATATATATATATACTACCTAAGCTACAACCCTAGTCGGAAAAGTAAGGACTCCAAAAAAGAAAAATAGCCCCGTGAGTAAAGGAAATAAGGAAATAAACGATGTGAGAAATAATTAACAATTAAAATCAAATATATTAAAAACAGTAACATCATAACGGATATGTATTATACAAACTATAAAAAGACTTATGTTAGCCTGTTCAACATTAAAGCATTTGCAGTAAATTTGAATTTTGAAGTTCTACCGAGTCAACTATCCGACTAGGAAGATCATTCCACAACATGGTCACAGTTGGAATAAAACTTCTAGAATACTTCGTAGTATATATATATATATATATATATATATATATATATATATATATATATATATATATATATATATATATATATATATATATATATATATATATATTATTATTATTATTATTATTATTATTATTATTACTATCCAAGCTACAACCCTAGTTGGAAAAGCAAGATGCTATAAGCCCAGGGGCTCCAACAGGGAAAAATAGCCCAGTGAGGAAAGGAAATAAGCAAATAAATAAATGAAGAGAACAAATTAACAATAAATCATTCTAAAATAAGAAACAACGTCAAAACAGACATGTCATATAATAAACTATCAACAACATCAAAAACAAATATCTCATAAATAGACTATAAAAAGACTATGTCCGCCTGGTCAACAAAAAAGCATTTGCTCCAACTTTGAACTTTTGAAGTTCTACTGATTCAACCACCAGATTAGGAAGATCATTCCACAACTTGGTCATAGCTGGAATAAAACTTCTTGAGTACTGCGTAGTATTGAGCCTCGTGATGGAGAAGGCCTGGCTATATATATATATATATATATATATATATATATATATATATATATATATATATATATATATATATATATATATATATATATATTTATATATATATATATGCATATATATAAATATGTATATATATATATATATATATATATATATATATATATATATATATATATATATATATATATATATATATATATATATATATATATATATATATAAAAGCATATATATGCATATATATATGTAGATACATATACTGTATACACACTGAGTGAAGATACCCTAAACGTGATGAAAAGGTTTGGGTATCGTAATGATCAGCAAAGCTATACTAGTCACGGAAAACCCTACTAGGTTGATTTGCTGTGAGCGATGAGACTAAAGTCTCCTATCATTACCAATGCAAAATGGCCACTGTGGTGACAAAAAATGGGGAAACGCCTGACCTGAATAGAGACATGTGTAAGCTCTTCTTATGGAAGGACACTCCAAATCAAACCTATTGTTCTCTACTCTTAGATAGTGCCATAATCCGTACTAAGATCTGCCACTGTCTTCGGTTAGAGTTTCCTTGCTTGAGGGTATATTCAAGCACACTATTCTATCTGTTCCCTTATATCCTTTTCTCATTGGACTATTTCTCTGTTGGGACCTTAGCTAGTGATATCAATATTAATACTAATATTTTGTAACAAATGAATGAGGAAGATAAGGAAACCCGTAACATAAAAAGGAAATGTAAATCACAATCTTCTTTCTATTAAGTTTAATGTGTTATTTCTATTGTGCAGTTGCCAAAAGTTACTATGTTATACTGACAAGATAATTATATGAACTGTATAACGGTTGTTGACGTACATATTTGGACCTTCACTAAATAATTGTCGAGACTATGAAATGTTATATATTCTAAATTTTGAAGTAAGTAATGGCTTTCCCCATAATTTTAGTTCTAAATGTATCATAAAACCTCCCAGCAAATGAAAAAGTCACAAAAATTAGATAATAATATTACAAAGGAAAATATTTCGCTTTCCCTCTGATAATTCAATAACAATTACTATCGACAATGGTTAACGCCACCATGATTTCAGCAATGCAAACAAGACTTTGGATTTCACCACAATTATTTCTATTGTTCCATAATTGAGACGAACCAAACCAGTATTCAATGATTAAAAAAAAAAAAAAAAAAAAAAAAAAAAAAAAAAAAAAAATGATGCGCATAAATAACGACAGGAGCTTACTGAAGCCGCACGTCCATCTAGAATCTCTTGTGGGGATGGGGGTGGGGGGTGGGGGGTGGGAGAGGGGGGAGTAGTGAGAATTCATCACATGCCAAAGAGTTTTGTACCATTCGGTGCTCAGAAACTTTCGGCCAAAATTGAATTTCTTAGATTCTTAAAATCCACAAACTGATGAGGTGCTTACGCCTCATGATGCTATAGGAGTACTTTATTGGCACGCACACACACACACATACACACACACACACACACACACACAGCCACACACACACACACACATATATATATATACAGGTATATATATATATATATATATATATATATATATATATATATATATATATATATATATATATATATATATATATATATATATATATATATATATATATGCTAGACTAGTGTGGGCAACCCATCAGAACAGATGGCTAAATATTTAGATAGATATTCATACATATAGATATCAAGGGATGACTACTCCCTCTCCTCCCAACTCAAGGGATGGACAGAGAGCAGGGCGGGACCGGAAATTTATATATATATATATATATATATATATATATATATATATATATATATATATATATATATATATATATATATATATATATGTAAAACAAGGCACTTCCCATAAATAATGTGGGATAGCCGACATAAAACAAATGAAACAAAAAAGGGGACCTCTCCTCTCTATGTTCCTCCCAGCTAGACAAGGGACTCAACCGAATTCAGCTGGTACTGCTAGGGTGCCACAGGCCACCCTCCCCCAATATCCACCATAGATGAAGATTCATAACGCTAAATCCCCTACTGCTGCTACATCCGCGGTCATCTGAGGCACTGGAGGAAGCAGCAGGGCCTACCGGAACTGCGTCACTATCGCTCGCCATTCATTCCTATTTCTAGAACGCTCTCTTGCCTTTCTCACATCTATCCTCCTATCACCCAGAGCTTTCTTCACTTTTCATCACCTTCTCTAGCAGACAGCCATTTTCCTTTCTCTCAACATGGCCAAACCACCTCAACACATTCATATCCATTCTAGCTGCTAACTAATTTCTTACACCCGTTCTCACCCTCACTACTTCGTTCCTAACCCTATCTACTCGAGATACACCAGCCATACTCCTTAGACACTTCATCTCAAACACATTCAATTTATGTCTTTCTGTCACTTTCATTCCCCACAACTCCGATCCATACATCA
>NC_090736.1:54943901-54946401 GCF_036898095.1 Palaemon carinicauda | reverse complement strand
TGAAATGTTAAATGCTCCTGAATGAACATCATAAAACGACCGTGGAGGTCCTGTAGAGAGTAGGGTTCCTATGCTGTACAGGACCAGAAAAGCAAAACTTAAAGTATAAGTAAAGTATTAGACAGACAAGTCAATGTTACTCCATATACATCACATCGTACTTACCATAACGAGTTTTATATATTTTTTCTAAGCCTCTATATTCATCATCGATATTTACTGAATTGTAAATAACATTACTTCCAGTACTTGATAAACTTTTCCCAATTATCTTATCAAACAATTATCAAGTGCTTCAGTACGCAAAGTAAATTGTATAGCTGATCTGATGAAAAGTTTTTACATCATAATTTATTCATTTATTTATCTTCTATATTTATAATAATTTATGGGGGGAGGGGGGCATTAATATGAATATTTTTATTTCTGAATGTAATAGGGCCAGCTCTGCAAGAGTCAAACTTGACTCATTTGGGATGGTAAACCTCGCCCTTTTGATAATAATAATAATAATAATAATAATAATAATAATAATAATAATAATAATAATAATAATAATAATAATAATAATAATAATAATAATAATAATAATAATAATAATTATGAAAATACCTTTTTGAAATTATGACTTATTATTTGGGTTCAGTTTCATGGTCGAGGCCTAGTAATCTTACGATGTATTTATCTTTCTTTTACATTACCTTGTCTTTCTTTACACATCAATAAATTTTCTTCTAATTTCTGTATTTCTTTCACTAAATATAAAGGATCCTTGTATTTTCTTAGTCTTCTTGGTATGGTTTTTTGTAGCTCAATCCTTTCATTTCTTCCTTTCTTATTTGAAACAAAATAATAAAAAAATTATTAAATTTTAATTATTAAAAAAAAAAATAAGAATTACAGTTTACATTTGCCCCTTTGAGTTTATTTATTGCAGATATTGTTATATTAATACTGCAAACTACTTTCTTCTAGAAATTATACACGGGTCTATATGTATGTATGGTTAAGAGTATGTATATGTGAGAAAGATAGAGAAATATGAATGGTATAAGTACGTCAAAGACTAGGTATATGTGAGAGAGAAAGAGACAAACGAATGTGGTATGAACACTATGTCTAATAATAAGTATATTTAAGAGAGAAAGCGAAAAAACAAGTGTGGTATGTGCAGTATGTGTAAGAATATGTATATATCAGAGAGAAATAGAAAAAAAATGGATGTGGTATATACAGTATGCCTAAGAATATGTATTTGTAAGAGAGAGAGAAAAATTGGAATGCGGTATGTACATTATGTCTAAAGATATGTATATGTAAGAGAGAAAGAAAAATGATTGTGGTATGTATGTCTAAGAATATGTAATATGTGAGAAAGAAAAAGAAAAAGGAACGGGGTATATATGTTTAAGCATACTTATATGTGAGAAGAAAAGAGAAAAATAATTGTATTATGTCTATGAACACGTATATGTAAGAAAGAGAAAAAAAATCAATGTGGTATGTACAGTGTGTCTAAGGATATGTAATATGTGAGAAAGAAAGAGAAAAAGGAATGGGAGATAAATGTTTAAGAATACTTATATGTGAGAGGGAAAGGGAAAAATAAGGATTTGGTATACGCAGTGCTGTATTTCTCAGATGGAAATATCGACCACAAAAATACAAATAAGAAAGGAGGATTGAATGGTGTCATTTGCTGGGATATTTGTTTCTCCGGTGATGGATACGTCATAGATCAAGGAATATAAAGAGTAAATATATCGATATTTATACAACATATCTCAACGCTGCAAAAAAAAAAAAGAAAAAAAAAAAGACTGACAACACCGGCATTTTTTTAAACTTCTGGCGAAAATTCAATTGAATAATTCCTGGGATTTTAATATTCGATTTTGGGATTTTGGATTTATTTAGAAATCTGCCAAAACCCAAGGATTTCTGAACGCTGTCCATTCCGGGGCGTGACCATTAAATGCAAATCTTGTTTAAAGCCGCCATGGGTTAGTCTGTTTAAATTTTCTGACCTGCATTCCTCTTACGTTTAAAAAAGTTCAGAAATACATGACATCTGAATGTGAAATATGAAGTTTATCTGGCTAATAATTTTCGGTGAACTGGAATGAATTTCGTATAGTAATGAATTGTTATCATATTTTCTTAATTTTTTTTTATCCATCCGAAATATGATTACACTTGGCTTTTTGTTTTTAACTACAGACCAACTAATCTTTCAGAATTGATTTTGCTTCTAATTCCGAGATAATTTTATGGATTATGGATGTATGACATTGGTGTATTTATGAATGTATTACTTGGCTGTTTTAGTAATGTATGAAATTGGTGGATTTATGTGTATGAATATAATGGCTATGCAGATTTAGTGGATTTATTGATATATGGATTCAATGATTTTATAAATGCATAAATTTCATGGATTCATGGGAGTTTGAATTTGGTGGATTCACGGATGTATGAATTATATGTACTGTATTTATGA
>NC_090736.1:54928901-54938901 GCF_036898095.1 Palaemon carinicauda | reverse complement strand
GGGGCAGGAAAGAGAGAGGGACAGGTAGACAGAGACAGAGAAGGAGAAAAAATTTTAAGGGGACTCCAGAGATTTAAAATTTCAAAAGGACCCCATAGATTTAGACGGTTTCAAAGGGACTCCAATGATCTAGAGTTTTAAGGTGTATCTATAGATCTAAACAATATTAAAGGGACTCCATAGATCTAAACATATGATCCAGATCTTTCGACTCCGGGTGGTATTTTATTTTACACTCGTTTGTTTATTGGGTTTAAGGACCTTCCTTTCCAAAAACTTGACCAACCTATTGAATATATATATCTTATTCCCTTTTCCCTACATTTTAACTCTTCTGAATAATATATTCTTCCCACTAACCAATTGTAGTTCATCTAGCGATCTGTTCACCTATATATCTGCCTTCCTACCTACTCAGCCACCCCTGATCTATGCTTTTTTATCATATACATATATATATATATATATATATATATATATATATATATATATATATATATATATATATATATATATATATATATATATACATATATACAGTATATAAATATATATATATATATGTATATATATATATATATATATATACACACAAGGATACACACACACACACACACACACACATATATATATATATATATATATATATATATATATATATATATATATATATATATATATATATATATATATACATGCCCTATTTCAATATGACGTTTTGGAAAATTCATCACTATTTTGTTATATACAAAAAGATTTTCAGTTAGTCAGAGTACAGGGGAAAAGCCCTTGTTGATTTCAATAGCCAAAACATATGCAGTATAACTAATAATTAAATCATATACAATTCATCCCAATATATCTGGAACAGGAGATTATCATTTCCATGAACCTAGTTATCCTTTTGTATTGGTTTCGTTCACATTAATAGTTTCAACGCTGATTTTAAACAATAGTCTAATAAGAGACAAAGAAGCTAAAAGCGATCTCCCCTATATAATAAAGACCAAGTGTCTGGCTACATACATATGTAGGTCTGTATGTATGTATGCACGTATATATATATATATATATATATATATATATATATATATATATATATATATATATATATATATATATATATATATATATATATATATATACCAAGGCACTTCCCCCAATTTTGGGGGGTAGCCGATATCAACAAATGAAACAAAAACAAAAAGGGGACCTCTACTCTCTATGATCAAGCTCTCTCGAGTAGGAGGGAGATTAGAGTAGTCATACACTGGTGAATCGGCTGTGTGTATGTGTGTGAATATTTATCTTAATATTTACTAGTTAGTCGTAATTTTTTATGAGTCGCCTACAGTAGTATAAAAATATTTCTCTTTATTTCGGAGAGAGAGAGAGAGAGAGAGAGAGAGAGAGAGAGAGAGAGAGAGAGAGAGAGAGAGAGAGAGAGAGAGAGAGAGTTGCATTAGAACAAATTCCAAAAAGCTCTTTGTAAGAAAAAAAACAAGAATTGTACATACATGCATAGAAAAAGAGGTTATACCTTTGAAGGAAAAACAAATATTTATGCTTGAAAGAATAAAATGGATGACCCAAGCAATTCCCGACCACGAGAAATGCTCCTGCACATTCTGCCATTGGAATTTGACGCCTGCAATGCAAAAATATTTCTGCCATGCCATTTGCATTGCACATTTGAGGCTTGGTTCTCAATTCCATTTCCTTGTTCGACTTCCGAAATCGTAAAATCTTCTTATAAGTGAAACCATTTTTTCCTCAGGATCAGAGATATTTTGGAATTATGTGTGAGGAGTTTTATTCCTATGCTGTTTATCATTTCCAAAGAACATACTGTTTTTGAACTTATTCTCCTTAATAATAATAATAGTAATAATAATAATAATAATAATAATAATAATAATAATAATAATGATAATAATAATAAACTCCCTTATATAATGAAGAGCAATTCTCTCTCTCTCTCTCTCTCTCTCTCTCTCTCTCTCTCTCTCTCTCTCTCTCTCTCTCTCTCTCTCTCTATATATATATATATATATATATATATATATATATATATATATATATATATATATATATACATCTATATATATATGTATATATATATATATATATATATATATATATATATATATATATATATATATATATATATATATATAGGGTCACATTCCTCTCTCCTTATCCCTCTGAAAGTATAGAACGTGAGTAGTTATACCCTGGTGAGAGGGAGGTGCATGTGCGTGTGTTAGCATCTCTCTCTGAATATTTAGCCATCATTTTTGACGGGTCACGTACACTAGTAATACAAATGAAAACAACAGAAGATATCTTAGTTATCCCCTCTGCCATTACATCGAAGTAATTTTAACGCTTACAACCTCTCGTTTCTGGGGAACTATCTCGCATGCAAATAGTCTTCGTATAAAGATCTATTGTTACAAATTTACCGAATCCGAAATTTCACGGGAACACGGCACTCTTGGAGGGCAGAAGAGGGAATCCCCTTTCTCATTTGCATAAGTCTGATAGATGGTGCAGCACATTGCATAATAAACGCAATTCTGTATCACTTACGGAGTCGGAAAATTACGAAATATTCCCCCGAAGAATGACGGCCTGAATTAGTGTGGAAGCGAAAGCTGATTTCATCAATAAGACCATTGGATCACTCTTGTATCTAACTAGAATATAATGCAGCCTTTATGTTTCGAAGCTATATGCGAGTTAATATTAGCATTTCAAGTCTTAGTTGCTGAATCAGCTTCACTTGAATAAAAAAGAATAATAAGAAGCTAACTAGATTAATATCCCATTTGCTTAATTTTTCTTTGGGATGTATGAATTTGATGGATTTATAGATGCATGTACTACGTGCATTTACTAATGTATGAAACTCTTAGAAATTGTTTAGAATATAGAAATACAATTTGGATGGCATTCATGGACTATGAAAAAGCCTTTCATAGTGTGCGTTATTATTGAATTCCTCTAAAATATGTAAATTTGATTACGTCTGTTCATGAGCATAGCAAGTGCAAAATTAATGTTAATGGAGTCGTATCAATTGAATTTCCAATGTACAGCGGAATACTCCACGAGAATGTGTTGTCACCTATGTTGTTTATCCTCCTCATGGATTTTGTAGTGCATAGAACAGTTGCGGATGGTAGAGAAAGATTGGACTGGATTAGTAATGGGAAATTAGCTGACCTAAAGTATGGCAAGGACGCTGTCCTTGTTAGCAGAACACTAAAAGATGTGAAACGCTTTCTTACCAGAATACATGGTATATCAGATAGGTTTAATGAAAGCTTGAAAAAGGCAAATAAAAAAAATAACTAGGTTAAGTAAATTTGGAAATCTAATAACCTGAAATTACATATAAAAATCAGGCTATGTATCAGTTTAGTGAGATCGGTGTTACAGTAGGGACATGAATCATGGTATGACAATGAAACAATATTCAACAAAGCCATCAGAAGGATATTGGGAGTTGAATGGCCGGACAGGAATAGAAATGAAACTATAAGACAGATTATTGGAGTGTCATGTGAGGATGAAATCATGGTCAGGGGGAGATGGAGATGGTTTGGGCATGCTCTTCTCACTCCCCAAGAGAGATTAGTTCATCAAACTTATAATTGGGCTCCAAAAGGTACTATAAGATCTTGTTGGAAGACCCAGGCCTACATAGCTGAGGATTATGGAGCATGAGGTAGCAGATGAATGGCGAAGTATTGATTTAAAAGTTCAAGATAAAGACAACTGACGAAATCTAACTGAGGCCCTTAGCGACAATAAGCGTAGGAGATGATGATGATGAAACTGGTAGATTTGTGGATGTATCATAACGTGACGTGTCTATCACCAGCTTAGGAAAAACTATTTTTTTGTGAATGTGCGACCTGTCGATATTCTTACGTTAAAAAAAAAAAAAAATGTATGACCATAAAATTTTGCATAGATTACAATTCAGGATCAGCCGTTTTATTTAGTGTATTTGAATTTTTGACACCTTTACAATTCCATAATAATGCAACCTGTAATCATTGTGATATATCTATTATTATTGCTCTTATTTTAGTAATCTACAAATTATATAGGGAAAAAATAGTTATCATTAGTATTATTATTCACATTATTAATAGAGTAAGCGATAAATAAAAAAAATAACAGTTAAATATTTACATCGATATGCACACACTCTTGTTGAACCCCTCCCACCCTCTCCCCCATACACAAGAGACGGGGAGAGATCGTGTAGTTTTACGTCTGGCAATGACACACACACACACACACACACACACACACATATATATATATATATATATATATATATATATATATATATATATATATATATATATATATATATATATATATATATATATATATATATATATATATATATATATATATATATATATATATATATGCATACAGACGCTTGCTCTTCATTATAAGAGACTAATGTCATTATTATAACTATCATTATAATTTTAACTATTTCTGTAATAATTCTGATACTTATGGTATTTTCTAAAAAAATAAGGGGGGGGGGTAAACGATTATCTTAATCTTTTTAGAAAATTTACGGTAATTGTTGGTAATGAGTGGATGACCACAGGCTCTTCGAACAACGGTGCTCAAGGACACAAAATATCAGAGATACTTATAATTTTTCCAACATGAGGGATATATTTTCAAATCAGCGAACACTGGCAGAGCAATGTAAGGTTATTAGCTTAATCCTTCATAAGTATTTGTGAATATTTCTGAATTGAGGAAAAAACAGCTTTTTGGAGTATGATTTTGTATAAAAATGCCAAATTTGGTTGTTGATTTTGTTTGTTTTTTGATAACTACTAGAGTTTGTTTTATTACCGGTACAAGTTCACAAAATAATGTCTTGTATACGTTAAATACCTGTTATTCTTACCTTTGTGTATGTAATGTGTTGTATTGCCAAGTGTAGTATTTTACATTTATTTGCACCAGAAGTAAACAATTATTGTAAATATGAGCTGTATATGTTGTGGTTTATAAGATATCTATCTATCTATCTATCTATCTATCTTCAACAGACCCACACATGAAAGTCTTTCTTGTTTTCTTTTGTCTGAACATCGTGTTTCTACAATTTTTCCACTTTTATCTCTTATTCCTGTCCCATAACGTTCACTGTATTCACTCCTTTATTCTAGGATTTCCTATTTAATTTCCTAATTACATTTTTATCGCATTTCTCTTTTCATCATTTTCTAAAACTTATTTTTTATCATTTTGTTAAAGCTTTCACATAACTGGCCAAGTTATATAAGAAGTTTTCATTAATCATCGTTTAGTAGAGAGAATTAGATCCCGTTTAAATAATCAGGATGAAACAAGGGTTATAATCTTCAAGAGGAGAAGTTGTCAAAAATGAACTCGATTAAGGGTTTAAAGGACACTAATGGATGATAGAGGCAAGGGTCAGTGGCAATGCCCTACCACGAAAAGGAGCTAGAGAATCTCCATATTTACACATACACACACCCACACACACGTACACACACCTCAATCTAGAACCAGCGAGGGCCAGGCAATGGCTGCTGATGACTTAAGATGTAAACCTATAGGCTGAAAAGGATGGTGAGATTGCAGACACTACTAGAAACTATCAAGCTTGAGCGGGACTTGAACACCAGTCCGGCAGATCACCAAGCAGAGACGTTTTCAATAAGCCATCACAACCCTGAAAGAAAGGAAGAAACCCAGAGAGGAGTCAGGTAGTAGGTTGGCCACGGCACCAGCCGCCCGTCGAGATACTACCGCTAAAGAGTTATGGGGTCCTAGGACTGGACAGACAGTACTACATTTGGTCCTTCTCTCTGGTTACGGTTCCTTCCCTTTGCCTATACATACACCGAATAGTCTGGCTTATTTTTTACAGATTCTCCTGTGTCCCCATACAATTGACAACACCGAGATTACCAAAATATTCTTGTTCACCCAATGGGGTATCTACTGCACTGTAATTGTTCATTGGCTACTATCCTCTTGGTGAGGGTAGAAGAGACTCTTTAGCTATGGTAAGCAGCTCTTCTAGGAGAAGAACACTGCAAAATCAAACCATTGTTCTCTAGTATTGGGTAGTGCCATAGCCTCTGTGCCATGGTCTTACTGTCTTGCGTTAGAGTTCTCTTGCTTGAGGGTACACTCGGGCACGCTATTCTATCTAATTTATCTTCCTCTTGTTTTGTTAAAGTATTTATGGTTTATATAGAATATATTTATTTAAATGTTGTTACTGTTCTTATAATATTTAATTTTTCCTTGTTTCCTTTCCTCTCTGGGTTATTTTCCCTGTTGGGGACCCTAGGTTTATAGCATCTTAGAAATTAATAATAATTAATAAGAATAAAAACGTCGAAGAAGATCTTCGTGACAGAGAGGAGTGGATTACAAGAACCTGGAGATTTGATTGCTCTGTCTAACTCGAGTCAACAAACATAATTTTCTAAGACCATTTTGTTAAACAAAGGAGAGAGAATTCTTTAGGTGATGGCAGAATGTTTGATAAAGATGAGATGAAATTATTGAAAAAAATAAATTACTTCACGTGGCAAATCTGCGAAATGGAAAGTAAATTATTAAATGTCTTCATCTCCCTTACATGATAAAGTGTCACTGGCGCTATATATATATATATATATATATATATATATATATATATATATATATATATATATATATATATATATATATATATATATATATATATATATATATATATATATAGATAAATAGATAGATAGAAATAGAAGATACATCATTGCGTCACTATGACATAAGTCTGTGTTTAAATTGAGTCGTGTCACAAATGAAAGAAAAAAACTCGTAGCTTCATTATAGCTCTATTATAGTTCCATACTTCTCCGGAATATATCTCCGGTTCCTGAATGCAAGCCAAGTGTTTCAGAACTGCATGCATTATGCAAGGGCCCATACAATCTATGTGGTTTATGCAAATGGCGCTGTGTTTTTCCCTACTGTAGGCAAATGAGCAACGAAGTTCCCCAAATTGAATTTATGGAAATCCATCTTCATTATGATTCAATGGTTGTTATGTTGATATGTTTAAGCAGATACAAATTATTATTATTATTATTATTATTATTATTATTATTATTATTATTATTATTATTATTATTATTATTATTATTATCCAAGCTACAACCATAGTTGGAAAAGCAAGATGCTATAAGCCCAGGGGCTCCAACAGGGAAAAATAGAATTAGTAAAGAATAAAGGATTATCGAGGTAATTTGTTTAGCTGTTAAAATTAATGTGTTTATGTTGATATTTTTACAGAGAAAATGTTCAAATAATAATTGAATTGGTATAAAATAAAGAAATATCAAGGAAAATTTCTTTAATTATTGAAAACAAAATATTTCTCCAGCATAATAGTTTTTCTTTTTCCTTTTAACAATGGGGGTTGGTAATAAAACCTTGTGAAAAATAATGTAGTATGATACCATAGGAAATGAAATGTTTAAAACAACTTATCTAAATTTTGAGTTTTTAGAGCAATGAACACTTCTGGTAGGGGCCCCGGGGAAGACAAGACAGCGGCATTAAATTGCCTGATAAGGTATTAGATAAGTAAATGCAAGAACTGTTTCTAAGATGAAATGGAATTGCGATATCAAAATCGAGCCAGTTGCTCTCCCCAAAAGGGGAATAGGACACATTTTTTTTTTTTTTTTTTTTTTTCAAAAAAAGGGAACATTGAAATCTTATAACACTGACCACCCTAATCGCATGAGTGGGGAAAATATTTACCTTTAACATTTCGTAATTGTTGTATTTTGTTAACGGATAATGGAAGGTTCGATACAAGATTACCATGATTTATAAAATCCCATTTGATCTATATTCAGAAAACCTACGGAAGAATCATGTTGAGGCAGCTGCTACCTTCACCCGAAGGTTCAAGGGGGATGACAGAGTAGGCCTATATGATAAGACTGAATATAAGGCATTTACTATTAACATCAGGAATGTTTCGCCTTGTCAAGAACTATCTAGGAGCAATACTTGAAATAACCCCCATGAAAAAAAGAGCAATAACTGAAGTAAAGCCTATGGAAAAAGACAATGTGTCTAGAATGAAGCTTATAATATTATGTTATATCTAAAAAGACCTTCTAAATTTATAGATAATGAGGACCTAATTATCGGGATAAGAAGCACTTTAAATTCCATTAATTAAAAGATGAAGGAAAACATTGAATTCACTGAAGTATTCGTTTATTCTTTAACAACTCAATCCAGAGACTGGCTACTCTCTCTCTCTCTCTCTCTCTCTCTCTCTCTCTCTCTCTCTCTCTCTCTCTCTCTCTCTTACTTGAACTACGTAAACTAAGCTGATGGAAAATAATGGAATATTTTAGTCCCTGTGAGCGCTTTCTGCAAGCAGCACGTAGTAAATCCTGGCTCGAGGCAAACACTTAAAGAGAGTCTCTGTTGGATCGGAAATGACTTAAAAGAAGAATAAAACTCATGATTCTTTTTTATTACGGCTGACGGAACGCTTCAATATTTTATGAAAGTGGGCGTATGTTATTTAGGAAATGTTGATTAACTCTGATGTTGACAGATAATTATATCATTGGAATGCGAAAGGAATATGAAAAGGACGAATTATGTTGCCTTAAACATCATATGTTTTCTTAATCATTGTTTATATTATTGCAAACTCTCTCTCTCTCTCTCTCTCTCTCTCTCTCTCTCTCTCTCTCTCTCTCTGTATATATATATATATATATATATATATATATATATATATATATATATATATATATATATATATATATATATATATATATATATATATATATATATATATATATATATATATATATATATATATATATATATATATATATATATATATATATATATATATATATATATATATATATATATATATATATATATATATATATATATATATATATATATATATATATATATATATATACATACCTAGAAGTCTAGATCTGTATGTCTGAAATCTATGATCCTCGTACTGCATTAGTGTTTAAAGATTTGGCTTTACTAGTAAAAATTCTAACCTAATTCCAATATTCTTTTTCAGACAAAACTGTATCGTAGTGTCGATGATAATTGAAGATATATAAACAATGATATGAGCTCAGTTCTAGTAAGCAGACAACCTATAAAGTCTTAGAGATGACATTTAGTATCCTTATCATCACTGGTCAAAGTGTAATATAAAATGAATGCTGTGGTAGCCTATTGGAAACGTCCTTGCCTAGTAATCTGCTGAACAGGAGTTCGATATCCGCTCAGGCTCGATAGTTCTCATGTAGTGTCTGCAACCTCATCATCCTTGTGAGCTAGGGATGGGGGTTTTTGGAGAACCCTTTAGATCTACCTGCTGAGACATAAGTAACAATTGTCTGGCCCTCCGTGGTCCTAGCTTGGTTGGAAATGGGTCTTAGGAGCTGATCATAGGAATATAAGATCAAGATCAGTCTCAAGGACATTGCCATTGTCCCTTGCCTCTGCCATTCATGAGCGACTTAAAAAAATCCTAAATATCTTTCAAGTTTATATGATTTCTGGGTAAAACAGTAATATATATTCTACTATAGTAGTTAATGGAAACGGCGTCTATGGTCAGAGCGTATTTTACTTAGCAATTCCGTAATCTTATCAGTATCATACCTTGTGCAAGAAGGGAAAATTTCTATTTTGAAAGAGAGTTAGGAAATGAAGTTGACAAAGCCTTCGTTCATGGCATTACAATTTGCCTCTACATAACATGATTTATGTGGATAGGATGTTTTGTTCAATGATATTAGTAATGTCGGTATAAAAGTATGCAATAATTTTGCTGATAAATTTAATAGAAAATAAAACATGATGGTCATTTAATAAATCGTCATGTTCCTGCTACTTATGGTTAGAT
>NC_090736.1:54921401-54923901 GCF_036898095.1 Palaemon carinicauda | reverse complement strand
GTGAAGAAAGGAAATAAATACATTTTATGAGTATTAATAAATACAGAATATAGCATATCTAACGATCAGGGTAAAAGTTAAAATAGAAATATCATATATAAACTATAAGAGAGACTCTTGTCACAGCTGGAATAAAACTTTAAAATACTGTGTAGTATTGAGCCTCATGATGGAAAAGGCCTGACTATTAGAATTAACTGCATGCCTAGTATTACAAACAGCATCATACAGTATAAGAAGACTTCATTACAAAGGATGGCCAGAATTATGACAAATTTTATGCAATATGCAGAAAAAAAATAATTGAACGGCGATGCCAAAGATAAATTTCCAAATCAAGAATAAGAAATTTAATAGACAGCAAGTTTTTTCCCAAGAAAGTAAGCTGAGATTCAGCAGCTGAAAATCAGACAAGAGAAACAACTTAGAATAAAAAAATTAAAAAATTTCTACCAATTGCTACCAAACATCTTAAAAGACTTTCTCGGTAGGCCAAATTTTTGTGTAATTGAAGAAACAGAATGTTTCTCAAAGGCAAATTTGCAATCATGAATCACGCCTAAAATTTTAAATGAGCTGTATAGAGTTAAAAGAGACATTATCAATGCTGAGATATGGATGTCGAGGACCCAATTCTCCTCGAAATACTTACAATCATACTTTGAGTATTTTCAAAATTCAACTTCATGCCCCATAATTTGTACAGCTACCTCAGATCTACATCCAGGAGATAGGATTACGGCAGGAAGTGTAGCATCAGCTGCATATGCAACGACCTTGCTTTTAGGAAAAAACACATATATCATTTCTATCTAGTATGAAAAGTAATGTACTTAATTTTGATTAAAACATCAATCTTTTAGACATATTGCTTTAGTTTTTCATTCAATTGAAATCTATGACTTGTCCATTTTAAAGCCAAAAATAAAGACCTTCACCTCCCGACTTATCCAACTGTGGTCAAGATCAAGCACATTCATAACTATATGATCAATAGTGCATATACCCTTAAGCATCAAGACGTTAGTGAGAAGACCATTGAGATCTTTACAAAGTTATATGCCAAAGGCCATTCTCCTGCATCTCCACTGACTACACATAAGTTGGATGTGCATCTACAGCATGAGAACAATTATGTCTATGAAGCTGCAGATCATGCCAATTGTCCTGATATACAGTTCTGTCACAGGTAAGATTAATACACAGAAGATTAAAGACCTCAGTCATCTGTGCATTGATACTAAAGTTGTTGAAAAATGAAGTTCAGTTACTTTGAATTAAAATCCAGTTTCTTATTTGAAGTTTAGTTATTTCAATTTAGGTGTGAAAAGGTGTTCTGTAAAAGTTATTTCAATTTAGGTGTGTAAAGGTGTTCTGTAAAAGTTATTTCAATTTAGGTGTGTAAAGGTGTTCTGTAAAAGTTATTTCAATTTAGGTGTGTAAAGGTGTTCTGTAAAAAGTGTAAAGTAAAATGGAAAAAAAATATTACATGTTATTTTCATCTGGTTTGCTAATAAATGCTTCTAATCTATTTCAAGTTGTACAGGAAGATATTTTACAAAGCCTATGGTGCTGCAAGTGGGCAGAAGATGCAGCAAGTTACAATGGTGAGCAAGGAGAGGTTTGTGGTAAAATAAAAGACATAGATGGCAAGATTGCAATTGCTCTTTGTACACCACTAATGAAACGTGTGCACCAGTATCATAACTATAGTAGGGAACTTGTGTTTATTGATGCATCAGGAGGTATGGATAGATACGATTGTCGAATCTTCATGATGTTGACCCAGAGTGCAGCAGGCGGCTTGCCTCTTGGATGTCTCATTGTCACATCTGAGTAACGGGATTGCATAACTCATGCTTTAAAGCTTTATCTAGAGATTATACCGAAAGATGCATTTTTGGTCGAGGTTCGACTGGACCTTTGGTGTTCTTATCTGATGACAGTGAGGCAGAGTCTTGATAATGTATTTCCTGAGGCTACATTGATTCTCTGTGTTTTTTCACTTGTTTCATACAGTTTGGAGGTTCCTGTGGGAAGGGAAGAAAAATATCAGAAAGGATCATCGTCCTCAGTTGCTTTTACTTGAAGAAAATGAAATTTGCCGAAAGTGTTCAAGCTCTTGAGTAGGCTTATGCTGAGCTACAGGCTAATGGCATGGCATGCCTGTACCCAAACTAATTGGGCCACTGCAAGAAGCTGTATGACCGTCGTCAGGCATGGGCTGTATGTTACCGGCATGACTTATTTGTCCGTGGGAACAATACTAAGAATTATGCAGAAGCAGCCATGAGGATTCTCAAAGATCAAATTTTTGAACGTGTCCGTGCATACAATATTGTGCAATTACTGGACTTCTTGGTCACACGACTACCATCTTATTATGAACACCATCTGACAGACCTTGACAATGGGCGTGTTGATGTCACTATTTCCAAAAGATTTCTCCCAAGAGGATCATCAATCTAAAAAGATAGTATCACAAAGATTGATGCCCACA
>NC_090736.1:54911401-54918901 GCF_036898095.1 Palaemon carinicauda | reverse complement strand
TGTGGCCAGAAATTTTATCTTTATTATATAGGGGTAATATTAGTACAACCATATATATATATATATATATATATATATATATATATATATATATATATATATATATATATATATATATATATATATATATATATATATATATATATATATATATGTGTGTGTGTGTGTGTGAGAGAGAGAGAGAGAGAGAGAGAGAGAGAGAGAGAGAGAGAGAGAGAGAGAGAGAGAGAGAGAGAGAGAGAGAGAGAGAGAGACATTTATATTTAATTTTTCAGATTTCATAAAGTAATTCATCACAAAATTTCTATCATTTTTAAACCCCTATGTAAGGGAAATATTTTTTGGTCGAAGTTAAGTATTGAATTAATTTGACGTTTTTTGATGCCACTCATTTGAATATCTCTTCCTGATCAACATAAACCTCTGATTTCCTCTTTCAGAAGTTCATATTTGAAGCCGCTAGTGCAGGAAAAATCTGAGCAAATAAAGGCAGAGAAATTTTTTTTTAATTTAGACTTAATACTAAATTTCATAGCTTCCAATAAATAAATAAAATGTTACTAAAAAACTGAGAGATGAATAAATAAATATCCCAGAAAACAGATAGAGCTCAAATAAATCCAATTCTAACATGTACTTTTAACATTAATTCATAAAAAAATAATATATCACCAGAAAACTGAGACATCATATAAATGCAATTCTAACATGTACTATTACCATGAGTTCATAAAAAAATATCCCTAGAAAACTGATAAATTGTTGTGAAAATTTGTATACTATTTTTTTATGAAATTATCATGTTGAAAATTGGAGATAAGGAAATGAAATCATTGCATAAGCCATT
Organism: Palaemon carinicauda; assembly: GCF_036898095.1. Classification (NCBI taxonomy): domain Eukaryota; kingdom Metazoa; phylum Arthropoda; class Malacostraca; order Decapoda; family Palaemonidae; genus Palaemon; species Palaemon carinicauda. The sequence continues at coordinate 54,918,054 of NC_090736.1, read as the reverse complement.
GAAGGGCGATAAGAGATATGACAGCCTTAGCGATAGATTCGTTTAAAACGATATCATGAAGTTGTCATTAATGATTGAAACCTTAATTTCATCGTGGTATATAGGTACATAGTTACACATTGGTGCAGAACGTTCAGAGAATTAAAAGATAAAGGTTAAGAATTGAGTTTCAGATATGTACAATAACCCATCAAGATATCAGAACCGGTCGTCCAAAATATATGAGAGAATTGCTATGTATTGTGCAACCAACAAATAGTTACAGATGTCTACTGAAAGCTCAAGAGCCTTTATATATGCAGGACCGAGACTATACAATAAGCTCTCACGAGACATCCGAATAATTGAAAATATTAAGGCTTTCAAGAGGAAACTGAACACTTTCTTATTCAGCGAGTGCTTTGTAAGTGACGATCTAGCAGTAAGCGAGCAATACGCTTTGTGAAATGTTAAATGCTCCCGAATGAACATTATAAAACGACTGTGGATGTTCTGTAGAGGGTAGGGTTCCCATGCTGTACAGGACCAGAAAAGCAAAATTTAAAGTAAAAGTTATGTAAAGTTTAAAAGTTTAAGACGGACAAGCCAATTTTACTCCATATACATCGCATCGTTATTACCATAACAAGTTTTATATATATATATATATATATATATATATATATATATATATATATATATATATATATATATATATATATATATATATAAACACACACACGTATATATATATATATATATATATATATATATATATATATATATATATATATATATATATATATATACACACACACACACACACACACACACACACACACACACACACACATATATATATATATATATATATATATATATATATATATATATATATATATATATATATATATATATATATATATATATATATATTCTAAGCATCAATATTTATCATCGATATTTACTGAATTGTAAATGACATTACTTGCAGTAGTTGATAAGCTTTTTCCAATTTTCTTATCAAACTATTATTAACGTAAACAAACTGCATAGCTGATCAGATGAAAAGTTTTTACAAAATAATTTATAAATTTTTCATCTATATCTATAATAATTTTTTGGGGAGTTAATATAAATATTTTTATTTCTGAATTTATTCTAGCCTGCTATGCAAGAGTCAAGCTTCACTCATTTGGGATGGTAAACCTCCCTATTTTTATAATAATAATAATAATAATAATAATAATAATAATAATAATAATAATAATAATAATAATAATAATAATAATAATAATGATAATTATGAAAATATCTTTTTGAAATATTTATGACCCATTATTCAAGTTCAGTTTCATGGTCGAGACATAGTAAGTAATCTTGCGAAGTATTTTATGTTTGAGATTATATGTCTTTTACATTACTTTGTCTTTTTCTTGCATCTTGTAAAAAATATATTCTTTTTTTGATGTATTTTTTTCACTGAATACAAAGGATCTACTATTTTCCTTCAGTCTTTTTCGTATGGTTATTGTACCTCAATTCTTTCTTTTCTTTCTTTTCTCATTCAAGAGAAAATAACAAAAAAAAATTGATTAAATCTACATCATTTAAAAAAAAAGATTTACAGCTTACTTTGGCCAATTTGCGTCTATTAATTATAGAGATTTTTTCCTTGATATACTATTACTGTACAAGACTTTCTTCTAGAAATCATATACGCGTCTATGGGTATGTATGGTTAAGAATATCTGTATGTAGGAAAGATAGAGAAAAAGGAATGGTATAAGTACGTCTAAGAATAAATATATGTCAGCGAGAAAGAGAAAAATGAATGTGTTGTGTACAGTGTGTCTAAGAATATGTATATTTGAGAGAGAAATAAAAAAAAAATAATGTGGTATGTAAAGTATGCTTAAGAATATGCATATGTGAGAGAAAGAAAAAAAAAATGCATTTGGTGGTGTACAGTATGTCTGAGAATAGGTATACGTGAGAGAATGATAAAAAATGAATGTAGTATGTATAGTATGTCTAAGAATATGTATACGTGAGAGAAAAAGATAAAAAATGAATGTGGTATGCTGAGTATGTCTAACAATATGTATACTTGGAAGAGGAATAGGAAAATTTATGTAGTATGTATGTCTAAGAATATGCATATGTGAGAGAAAAAGAGAAAAAATGCATGTGGTTTTACAGTATGTCTAAGAATATGCATATGTGAGAAAGAAAGGGGAAAGGGAATGTAATATGTATGTCTAAGAATATGTAGGCTATATGTGAGAAAAGAAAGAAAAAAAAATAAGTATATTATGAATAGTATGTCTAAGAATATGTATATGTGAGAAAGCGAAAAAAGTGAATTTGGTATGTACAGAATGCCTGAGAATATTCATATGTGATAAAGAAAGAGGAAGGAGATGAGGTATGTATGTCTAAGAATATGTATATGTGAGAGAGAAAGAATTAAAATAAACATGGTATGTAGAGTATGTCAAAGAATATGTATATGTGAGAGAGAAAGAGAAAAAATAAATATGGTATGTACACTATGTCTAAGAATATGTAAATGTAAGAGAGAAAGAGAAAAAAATAAAAGAAGTATGTACAGTATGTCTAAGAATATATATATGTAAGAGAGAAAGAGGAAAAATTAATGTGGTATGTACAGTACTGTATGCCTAAGAAAATATGTAAGAGAGAAAGAGAAAAAAATGAATGTGCTATGTACAGTATGTCTAAGAACATGTATAAGTGTGAGAGAAAGAGAAAAAATTAATGTGGAATGTATAGTATGTCTAAGAATATATATATGTAAGAGAGAAAGAGAAAAAATTAATGTGGTATGTACAGTATAGTATGTATAAGAATATGTATATGTGAGAGAGAATGAGAAAAAAATTAATATGGTATGTACAGTATGTCTAAGAATATGTATATGTAAGAGAGAAAGAGAAAAATTGAATGTGGTATATACAGTACTGTATGTCAGAGAATGTAAGTAAGAGAGAAAGCTAAAAAAGATAATGTGGTATGTACAGTATCTCTAAGAATATGTATATGTGAGAGAGAAAGAGAAAAAATAAATGTGGTAGGTACAGTATGTCTAAGAATATGTATATGTAAGAGAGAAAGAGAAAAAAATAAATGTGATATGTACAGTATATCAAAGAATATTTATATGTAAGACAGAAAGAAAAAATAAATGTGGTGGTGTACAGTATGTTAAAGAATATGTATATCTCAGAGAGAAAGAGAAAAAATAAATGTTGTATGTCGAGTACAGTATGTCTAAGAATGTGTATATGTAAGAAATATAAAAAATTAATGTATTGTGTACAGTATATCTAACAATATGTATATGTAAGAGAGAAATAGAAAAAAATGAATGTGGTATAATGAGTATAGTATGTCTAAGAATATTTATATGAGAGAGGGAGGGAGGAAAAAATTTATATGTTATGTACAGTATGTCTAAGAATATGTATATGTGAGAGAGAAAGAGAAAAATAACTGTGGTATTTACATTATGTCAAAGAATATGTATATATAAGCGAAAGAGAAAAAATAAATGTGGTATGTAGGGTATAAAATGTCTAAGAATATGTATATGTGAGAGAGAAAGAGAAAAAATGAATTTGGTATGTACAGTATGTCAAAGAATATGTATATGTAAGAGAGGAAGAGAAGAAATTAATGTGTTATGTACAGTATGTCTAGGAATAGGTATATGTGAGAAAAAGAGATAAAATAAATGTGGTATGTACAGTACTGTATGTCTAAGAATATATGTAAGAGAGCAAGAGAAAAAATGAATCTAGTATGTACATTATGTCTAAAATTATGTATACGTGAGAGAAAAAGAAAAACAATGTGATATGTATGTCTAAGCATATGTAATATTTGAGAATTAAAAAGAAAAAGGACTGGGGTAAAAATGTTCAAGTATACTTATATGTGAGAAGGAAAGAGAAAAATTAATTTGATATGTATAGCTTACAATATGTAATATGTGTGAAATATAGAAAAAAAGGAATGGAGTATACATATTCAAGAATACGTATATGTGAGAGGGAAAGAGAAAAATGAGGGGACAGCACTGTATTTTTCTGAGGGAAATGTCCACTGCAGAAATATAAATAAGAAAGAGGCATTGGATGGTGTCTTTTGCTGGGATATTGGTTTTTCCAGTGATGGATACGTCATAGATCATGGAAAAGCAGGAGTATATATATTTATGTTTCTACAATATATCTCAACGCGGGAAAAAACAGGAATAAACATATCGATGTTTCTACCATATATCTCAGCGCTGCAAAAAAACAGGAATAAACATATCGATGTTTCTACAACATATCTCAACGCTGGAAAAAAAACAGGAAAAAACATATCGATGTTTCTTCAATATATCTCAACGCTGCGAAAAACACAGGAATAAACATATCGATGTTTCTACAATATATCTCAACGCTGAAAAAAAACAGGAATAAACATATCGATGTTTCTACAACATATCAAAACGCTGCGAAAAAAAAGAAAGAAAAAAAAAAAAACAAGACTAAAAACACCGGCGTTTTTTTCAAATTCTGGCGAAAATTAAGCTGAATAATTCCTGGGATTTAAATATTCGATTTTGGGATTTTGGACTTATTTAGAAATCTGCCAAATCCCAGGGATTTGTGAACGCTGTCCATTCCGGGGCGTGACCATTAAATGCAAATCTTGTTTAAAGCCGCCATGGATTGGTCTGTTTAAATTTTCTGACCTGCATTCCTATTACGTTTGCAAAAGAAAAAATACAAAATCAGAAATACATAACATTTGAAGATGAGATACCGTATGTATTTTATGTGACTAATAATTTTCGGTGAACTGTAATGAATGTCGTTTAGTAGTGACTGGTTATATATATATATATATATATATATATATATATATATATATATATATATATATATATATATATATATATATATATATATATATATATATATATATATATATATACACCAAGGCACTTCCCCAATTTTGGGGGTAGCCGACATCAGACATCATCAAATGAAACAAAACAAAAAAGGGGACCTCTATTCTCTACGTTCCTCCAGCATAACAAGGGACTCAACCGAGTTCAGCTGGTACTGCTAGGGTGCCACAGCCCACCCTCCCACATTATCCACCACAGATAAAGCTTCATAATGCTGAGTCCCCTACTGCTGCTACCTCCGCGGTCATCTAAGGCATCGGAGGCAGCAGAAGGGCCTACCTGAACTGCATCACAATTGCTCACCATTTATTCCTATTTCTAGCACGCTCTCTTGCCTCTCTCACATCTATCCTCCTATCACCCAGAGCTTTCTTCACTCCATCCATCCACCCAAACCTTGGCCTTTCTCTTATACTTCTCCCATCAACTCTTGCATTCATCACCTTCTTTAGCAAACAGCCATTTTCCATACTCTCAACATTGCCGAACCACCTCAACACATTCATATCCACTCTAGCTGTTAACTCATTTCTTACACCCGTTCTCACTCAAACCACTTCGTTCCTAACCCTATCTACTCGAGATACACCAGCCATACTCCTTACACACTTCATCTCAAACACATTCAATTTCTGTCTCTCCGTCACTTTCATTCCCCACAACTCCGATCCATACATTACAGTTGGTACAGACACTTTCTCTTATAGAACTCTTTTTACATTCATGCCCAACCCTCTATTTTTTACTACTCACTTAACTGCCCCCAACACTTTGCAACCTTCATTCACTCTCTGACATACATCTGCTTCCACTCCACCATTTGCCGCAACAACAGACCCAAGTACTTACTGATCCACTTCCTCAAGTAACTCTCCAATCAACATGACATTCAACATTGTACCACCTTCCCTTCTCGTACATCTCATAACCTTACTCTTACCCACATTAACTCTCAACTTCCTGATCTCATACACTCTTCCAAATTCTGTCACTAATCGGCCAAGCTTCTCTTCTGTGTCTGCAACCAGTAAAGTATCATCCGCAAATAACAACTGATTTACCTCCCATTCATGGTCATTCTCGTCTACCAGTTTTAATCGTCGTCCAAGCACTCGAGCATTCACCTCTCTCACCGCTCCATCAACATACAAGTTAAACAACCACGGCGACATCACACATCCCTGTCTCAACCCCAATCTCACCGGAAACCAATCACTCACTTCATTTCCTATCCTACCACATGCTTTACTACCTTTGTAGAAACTTTTCACTGCTTGCAACAACTTTCCACCAACTACATATAACCTCATCACATTCCACATTGCCTCCCTATCAACTCTATCATACGCTTTCTCCAGATCCATAAACGCAACATGCACCTCCTTACTTTTTGCTAAATATTTCTCGCATATCTGCCTTACTGTAAAAATCTTATTCATACAACCCATACCTCTTCTAAAACCACCCTGTATTTTTAAGATTGCATTCTGTTTTATCCTTGATCCTATTAATCATTACTCTACCATACACTTTTCCAACTACACTTAACAAACTAATAACTCTTGAATTACAACACTAATGCACATCTCCCTTACCCTTATATAGTGGTACAATACATGCACAAACCAAATCTACTGGTACCATTGACAACACAAAACACATATTAAACAATCTCACCAACCATTCA
>NC_090736.1:54901401-54906401 GCF_036898095.1 Palaemon carinicauda | reverse complement strand
TTTTTTGCCTCTCGCAGTAGTCCGAATGAATCCAAATGTGCAGGTGGGTAACCATAAAGCTCATACTTGAAATGTTCTTGCTGATACTGAGTTGAGGGTTCATTGGTAGATAGCCCACAACGTCTCTGGAATCGGAGTTGTGGATCAGTCTCAACTGCTTCATCTTTGCTGAGCGAAACTTTTGACCCAAGTGTAATTGCCTGATCCTTTCTTTTAAAAGTGTACTTGTGGACATTTTCTCCAACCATTGAAGCTATGATTGCCTTTCCTATGGAGTTTGCTCAGTCCACATTCAACTTTTTGTCTCCAGTTACTTCAATTGAAATGCTGTGTATGGACGGATGTACCGTGAAAGGGTCATATGTCTGGAGAAACACAAGGAGCTTCCATGAATCCCTCACATCTCGCACTCTTTTCTTGCTGAAGTAGCCTCCTGCTACTGGTCACTAGTGCCCTAAGGAATGCCTGCTAGTTCTTGCATTGTAATCTTGATTTCAGCGCATACTGGCAGTGATAGCGTCCAAACCAATCGTTGAATTTCATCCTTTCTTCTGCCATGAGTAAGACCTCCAGATGTCCTCATGCTTCTCATTAGCACCGGCTCAATAACCAGATCCGTCACCAAGCCAGCCCAGTAGTGATCATTCCGTCTAATCACATGGAATCCTTCAAAAAATTTCTGGTACACTTCATGATGGCTTTTCGGCAGCCCCTCCAGTTGCTGCAAGTAAAAGTAGGACGACTTTACATATAGGATGTGTCCTGCTGCAGCAAATATTAGCAGCATTTTCTTTGCAGCGTCAAGGTGCAATTCCCAGTTCCTGGTGCGCTCTGCCTTGATAAACAATTGCCGGATCTTCACCATATCAAGGTATTGAATCCACAATTTTACTGTTCGTTGGTTAACCATCGCATCCTTCACATGGTTGATTTCCTGGGCAATCCTGGTCACAGAGTCTGATGACAGAACACCATCCAATGTCTCAGTCCCATCAAGGAGACCTTTCAATAGCCCCTGAGCTTCCTTCAGGTCTTCATTTTGTGGAAATGACTCTTCTGCATCAGTGTTGGGTTGATCATCCTCAGTGACATGTGAAACTGGCAAATCATAGGCTTTCGCTAATAAAATAGCTCTGAGAGCAGCATCAGCTAAGAAGTGGGCATGAATGGCTCTTGTAATCCCTTTGCCACTTAGCATGTGCTTGACTGTGTTTTCAGCATACAAAAGCTCAAAAAGCTCTTGCAATCCAGAACCTGTCACCAAATAACAAATTGACCCCAGCAAGCTTATCTGTGTATGGAGCCCACCAAGTCGCTAGACAAATGATTTCACGGGACTGGAACTAGGCTGTGACTCGACAATCATCATTGCTTTGTACCAAAGTGGCTGATCGAATGTTAGAATTGGTGTAATGTTTTTTCTGTCTAAATCACTAATGTTACATAACATTGAGTACAAGTAAGTTGGGTTACCAGGGTCCATGTCGATCATTGGCAAAAAAACTGTGGCTGATTTCCCAGAATATGTTCCTTTCTGTATTGACTGCATAAGGCCGGACCATGCGGGTATGGACGGATGTAAAATTAGTGAAACCTTCCAAAGGATGTCAACGTTAGCAGTGGAATCGACAACTTTCTTGGCCTGGAGCTCTTTAAAAGTCACTGGTGTTTTGTTGGTGTGCTGTGAATCTAGGTACTTGATGTTGATCCTTCCAACACTTATTATATCTTCTGAAAGGACCTGAATCCTTGGAACTGGTTTTGCTTTAACTTTCCCGGGCATAAAAGATGCTATGATGCCTATAATGTGGAATGTGTTGAATCCATCAATACTCCTTACATTATGGTCCACATTATCAGCTACGAACTGCACAAATTCAGTTTCAACAGGGGAGACAGTTTCAGCACCATGAAAAAGAGCACCACTTCTTTCGAATTTCTGGACTTCCGAGTAAGATGAAGAGAAGCTATGATTATACAGTGTCAATTAAGAACCTCGATCCAAATTGGTCATGCATTTTCACTGCTTAACCAAACTGCAAAGGTGCAAGGGGAACTCTGGGTTTAGTAGCCTGCATTATCGCTTGACTAACTGATGCAAGTTTCAAATCATTGTCTTTGCCTGCAAATATCTTCCAGAGAAAGATCAACAATATTTTAGGAACATTCTTGATAAGCTTGGCTGCCGTCTTTATGAGCCCATGTACGAAAAAAAACCCAAATAGAAGGCAAAAATCGGTAGGAAATAAAGGCCCAGGTAGGCAAAAAAAGACCCAAAATAGAGGCCCAGGTAGACCAAAAAAGACCCAAAATAGAAGCCCAGGTAGGCCAGAAAAGTCCCCAAATAAAGACCCAGGTAGGAAAAAAAAATGGCCAGGTATGCCAAAAAAGACCTCTCTATCTATAATAGCAAAACAGGAAGACATTGTAAAGAAAAAACGACGAAGAAAGGCAATTAAAAATGTCTCCAAAGAAACTCAAATATATTCAAGAAAAAGAATCGTGGGGACATCTGCTCCTTGCCCCAGTACATTATCTGAATCTCCCATGTATAAAAATCGAATAATAATAATAATAATAATAATAAAAATAATAATAATAATAATAATAATAATAATAATAATAATAACAATAATAATAATAATAATAATAAGGATGACTGATCGGAATTGAATATGGAAAACCAAATTAACTCCAGTACTGAAATGAAAAAGTCAGTTGTGAAAAACACATTCAACAACTGTGATGAAGATAATGTTGATGGTATTAAGAGCAAGCTGCTTCCAGTTGAGAGGAATCCTGAAGCTGTGGGATCGTAGCACGCCTCATGGTAAAGCTTCAGAAAAGCGTTACTATTAAAAGAAAAATGAGAGCAATGCGTAGATCCGGAGGTGCTTCTATCAGAAAACAACCAAAGTTGGGTTGTTATTGCAACTATAATCTCTATATTGAATGTGAATACCACATGCAAAGAGTGGGGTCCGTAATATACTTGTAAATGTCACCTTATGCAATGGAAGTGGTGAATATTTGTATATTATGTATTTGAAGTTTTCTGTAATATATGTGATTTTGAAATTTTTTAATGTAATATAAGTCGTTCATGGTTATGTGTATATAGTGTAATTTTAGTTATTAATATGTCTGAATAGAAAAAGCTATTAACTGTAAGTGGTAACTTTACAGTCTAAATAAGAATAAAAAAAAAATAACCCTCGTTACTGTATCCTCTCTTAGAATTTCTGTTAAAACACTCCCTAGCTGTTTGGAGGAGAGAGACACCCACAGCTCTGCTGGACTGACCAGCCGAGGAGAGAAGGTAAGAAATACTTTGATCAATCTTTCTATTAGCACAGAGAAGAATCCAACAAACAAATCACGTGTGGATCAGTGCACGAGGCTGTGGGTCTGGTACCCTTCCCTTGCAGCTATACAGTAGTAGGTTGGCCCGGGCACCAGCTGCTAATTGAGATATTACCTCTAGAGAGTTACTGGATCCTTTGACTGGCCAGATAGTAATGCACTGGATCCCTCTCTCTGGTTACGGCTTATTTTTTCTTTGCCTACACATACACCGAATAGTCTGGCCTATTCTTTACAGATTCTCGTCTTCCCTCATACACCTGAAAACAATGAGATTACCAAACACTTCTTCGCCCAAGGAATTAATTACTGTACTGTAATTGTTTAGTATACTTTCCTCTTGGTAAGGGAAAGAAGAGACTCTTTAGCTATGGTAAGTAGCTCTTCTAGGATAAGGACACTCCAAAATTAAACCATTGTTCTCTAGTCTTGGGTAGTGCCATAGCCTCTGTACCATAGTTTACCACTGTCTTGGGTTAGAGCTCTCTTGCTTGAGGTTACACTCGGGCACACTATTCTATCTTATATCTTTTTTTTTTCTCTTCATCTTGTTTTTTTTTTTTAATGGTGTGTTGGGCAGGCTTAATAAACGGACCATGGATGGTTTATCAAGAGGTTGTCTTTTCATTATCTGATTCTTTTTCTTCTCAAAACCATCCTTACTATCCTCCCTTCAGTTGAGATGGCTACCCTGGAGGGTATTTAGCCTTACATGATGTATCGGCTCTTCCATGTTGACCAGTTTCTCCGACTTTTTATTCTTTAGTTTATGGGTTTCATCTATCACTTTATCTATATTTCTGTACATATTGTTTTTGTTATAATCCTTGTGAATCTAGCTTTTCATTATGATGCCTTTTTTATTACCATTAATTCTTATGCTGTCTGGAGACATTGAGCGAAATCCGGGACCAGTACGTCCTAGATTTCGTCAATGTCGTCTTCTGTATTGCAATATTCGTGGTCTTCACGCGAATATTTAAGACCTTACAGTAGTGTCCAGACAATATGATATTCTTTTGTGCTCAGAAACTTTGGTTGCTAATATGAGGCACTCATCTGAGCTCCTTGTAACTGGTTTTAGGAAGTCAAAAATGTTGAAACATGATGCTTTCCTTAGGGATTGGCGGTGTATATTAGAACTGAGTACCCTGCTTCTCATAAGTCATGCTATGAACGTGGATGTCAGGAGATTCAGGTAAAAATAATTTGTGGCTGGCATAACAACATTTATTTGTGTTCGATCTACCGGAATCCAGAAAACTCTATCTTCGATTGTCTTCTTACCATTATGGCTAAGATACAAGAAGATGATAGAAAGGCTTCTTTTGTCTTTTTTGGTTATATCAATGCTCACCATAGGGAGTGGTTAAGTTCCATCTCTCCTACCGATCGCCACGGTTAAAAGCTTTAGACTTTGCCTCTGAATCAGGCTGTGAGCAAATCATAGGTGAAGCTACTCATAGGTCTGGTTATAGCTTGGACCTCGTATACACTGACTCTCCTGGCATTATAACAAGTAAGGTTGGTTCTCCAGTCGGGATATCTGAAAAAGCCTTCATTTCATTAGTAGTGAAGACTAAGCACCTGTCCCTGATGTATCATACTTTTGTAAAATTCAGATGAAATCTCAAGCA
>NC_090736.1:54888901-54896401 GCF_036898095.1 Palaemon carinicauda | reverse complement strand
AGGGGGAGTAAAAGAAACAAAGAAAAGAAACAAAAAAAAGAGCCGGACTGTAACAGAGGAAGTAGGAAACATATAAAGAAAGGGGAATGAAGAAAAGGTAATTCAAAGAAAACACATAAATAGATCCCTCCCACACACACACACACATACACACACACACACACACACACATATATATATATATATATATATATATATATATATATATATATATATATATATATATATATATATATATATATATATATATATATATATATATATATATATATATCTCATCATCACCATAATCATCATCAACAGTAACTAACCCCCTACAAGACAAAGGCCTCAGACATGTTCTTCCACTTGCGTCTGCTTATGTTCTTTCTATGACAGTTTATACAAGATAATTTTCTCATATCGTCAATCCATCGTCTTCTCCTCCTTTCCCTGCTTCTTTTGCAAACTCTATGGACAAATTCTGTTATTTTCAGTGTCCAGCTATTATCTATCATTCTCATTATAAGTCCTCCCCATGTCCATTTCTTTTTCATAAATTTTCATAGCATATCCTCTACTTGTTTCTCTTTTTCTGTCTCTTAGTGTTAATCCCATTGTTATTTCTTTGACTTGTAACTCGCTTATGTTTTAGGGCTTTAGTAAGGCTCCAGGTTTCTGATACACAAGTTAATGGGGAGAGAGAGAGAGAGAGAGAGAGAGAGAGAGAGAGAGAGAGAGAGAGAGAGAGAGAGAGAGAGAGAGAGAGAGAGAGCTTTCTTGCATATAGTTCAGAATATCACACATGCAAAGTTATTTGGAGAATATAGCCTTCGGTAAAAGGTGCCCTATAAAGGCTACTATGCATCCCCCCCCCCCAACCCCCCGCACTACCATATCACTGTTAAAGGAAAATTGAACCTTTGATGAAATAAGAGCTCAATTTAAAAAATTTTCTCTCAACTCTTTTAAGAGATTTTATTTAGTTGCCTCTTTTATCATCTTTATCTATATTCCTGTCTCATTTACAATTTACTCTCTCTCTCTCTCTCTCTCTCTCTCTCTCTCTCTCTCTCTCTCTCTCTCTCTCTCTCTCTCTCTAATGGGATAGCCTAATTTGTGGATCTTTCTTTTGCACGTTAAATGGAGTACTATTATTCATATAAAAGTCAGTGATTCTTTTGACTCATTATGATGATAATCTCCTACATGAAATCTTCTTTCCTGACAGAATCTATCGTTTAAAAGTAATGGCTTTCACGAGATTTATTGTCACCTTCTAAGTTCAAATCCCACATATTTACCCATCAATTTAGAGATATTCCCGTTTACATGAACACATATAGGTCTTTTTTTTACTGGTTTGTGCAAATAGATGTCGGATTTGATGATGTCAATAACCACAAAAAGAATACATGAATATAAAGAGAGAGAGAGAGAGAGAGAGAGGAGAGAGAGAGAGAGAGAGAGAGAGAGAGAGAGAGAGAGAGAGAGAGAGAGAGAGAATGTTTCTGGGAATTGACAGACAATATATAGATGAAACAACCTTCCACCACCATTCTAATCTCCATTTCTCTTTCTAAATCGATTTCACATATCTCTCCTTTCTCTCTCCTTAATCTTCGTGTAACAAGTTTGTTGATAAGAAATTATTGAAATAATCAAGTGATGGAACAGAACGATTTCAAGAATATTCTGTACCAACCGTGTTTCACACAATTGTACATAATTCCTTTTGTATATATTATGCTTGTATCTTCGCTCCTCCCTCGCACTAAAACGAACATAAAAATTCCTGTCTGGTTTTTCCTTTGTGATATTGTCTGTCTTGTGAACTTGTCATGTCCTGTTGCCTTGAGGTTTTGTATATAAGGAGAGTGTTCCACAACAATATAGCTCAGTCGTTTCCAATCTGCCTTTGATTTCCCAACTCCTCTCTCGGCTCGTCACATTGGTGACCCCGGAAGTCGACTCGCTCCCACCGCCTTCCACCCCTACCCCCTCGCCCCTTCATTGTTGGTACTATGGCGGACTCTACAGCAGTTGGTGCTACGGCCGCTCCATTCAAACTTTCATCGTTTGCCAGCGGAGAGGCGTTTGCTTGGTTTCAGCGCGCAGAAGTCCAGTTTCGTATCAGGGGCGTGACTCGCTCAATCACCAAAGCGGATTATGTTCTCGCGGTGATACCCGAGGACACCTTCCCAGATATATCCGACTGGCTTTGTGAACAAGGAGACACCCCAATAGCGTATGACGACCTCAAATCATACCTTCTGCAGCAGTACTCGCCATCACCAGCCGCCCGTATAGCAAAGCTTTTTCAGCTCTCGCAACAACCGTTGGGGGACCAAAGGGCTTCGCTTGCCCTCAGGGAAATGACCAGTATCGCTCGCCTTCAACCTGCCGCAGACGGCTCTCCTCGTGAGGTGAACCTACTCCGTGCCCTTTGGATACGCCGTTTACCTGAACCTGTGCGCGCTGCCATACCCAATGTCGATAGTTTACCCATAAAGGACTTGATGACCAAAGCCGACGCCCTTAAGGACAGCCACTTCAAGACCTCCATCAACGCCTCCACCCCTGACGATGAGGATGCCTATTCAACGTCAACCGAAGCTGACATGAATGCCGTAGGACATACACGCCTACCCCGTGACGTGCCGAAGCGGCGACAAAGCCGCCCACCACCCACCAATCGCTCGTGCCCCAACGAACGAATTCTACAGCCACTTACTACCTCCCATCCACCGCAGTTTTGCTACTACCACTTCAGATTCGGGGCAACCGCGAAGAAATGTGCCAAAGATTGTCAGTGGTCAAAAAACGTGTAAGTAGGCCATCGCTTGTGGCGGTGGCCTCCCATGTTTCTAATCTTTTCTTTTTATAGGATGCAGGAACGGGCGTGCGATTTTTGGTAGACACGGGTGGTTGTAGTTCTCTTTTGCCAAGGAAACTCTTCAAGGCACAACGTAGTCTGTCTACATCTGCCGACGTCCGCTTGGTAGCTGCCAACGGATCTGCGATACCCACCTACGGTTACGAGAACCTCACATTATTGTTCGGAAACGGTAAATTCAATTGGAAGTTTCTCGTTGCTGACGTCACAATGACAATCCTCGGTGCAGATTTCCTCTCTCATTTCCACCTTCTGGTCGATGTCGCCCACCGACGATTGGTCAACGCAGACTCGTACTTGTCGACACCTCTTCAACCCGCCCCCTCTAACCTCGCTCTCCACATCAGCGCACCCACGGATGCCTACGCCCACCTCCTCACGTCGTACCCGGAAGTTTTCCGTCCAGAACTTCGCCAAACGCCCACGGTTCCTGCCAAGCACGGTATTTATCACCATATCAAGACGACGGGACCCCCAGTCTTCGCAAAATTCAGACGTCTGGCACCGGAACGATTGGCAGCCGCCAAACAGACGTTCGTCGAAATGGAGAAAATGGGCCTTTGCCAAAAGGCCTCCAGCCCATGGTCGTCACCCTTACACATCGTTCTGAAGAAAGACGGATCCCTCCGTCCGTGCGGGGATTACAGGCGCCTGAACATGCAAACAGAACCGGATCACTACCCCCTCCCAAACATTGCCGATGTAACCTCCTACCTGCACAAAGCAAAGGTTTTCTCTACGCTCGACCTCCTGAAGGGGTATTATCAGGTGCCTATGAACCCAGAAGACATCCCCAAGACCGCCATCATCACTCCGTTTGGCACATACACCTTCAATTACTCCTGTTTTGGCCTTCGTAATGCTGGGGCAACGTTTCAACGTCTCATGGATGGCATCTTAGGGGACCTCCCTTTCTGTGTATGTTATGTGGACGACATACTTGTGTTCTCCTCCTCAAAAGAAGAACACCTCCGTCACCTGCGCATCGTGCTCGACCGCCTGCAACAAAACGGCCTTGTAGTCCGGTACGACAAGTGTACCTTTGGCGCCAACGAAGTGTCGTTCTTAGGGCACCGTATCACTCCTGAAGGAGTCCATCCCCTCCCTGAGAAGGTAGCAGCCGTTCAGAATTTCCCCACGCCCTCGACCGTCAAAGCTCTGCAGGAATTCTTGGGCATGATCAACTATTATTACCGTTTTCTGCCAGCCATTGCCGCCACTCTTGCTCCCCTCTACGCCTCCCTCAAGGGCAAGCCAAAAGACTTGAAGTGGGGTCCCCTTCAAGAAGCGGCCTTCTACAATGCAAAGAAGGCCCTATCAACTGCTGCGGCTCTCACTTTTCCTATCCCACAAGCCCCTTTCCTTCTCTCCACCGATGCCAGCGACGTCGCTATTGGTGCAGTACTCGAGCAGGTGGTCAAATGCTCGCCCCGCCCATTGGCCTTCTTCAGCAGAAAACTTTCTAAGGCAGAATCGGGTTATTCTACCTTCGATCGAGAATTGCTGGCGGTGCACTTGGCTGTCCTTCACTTTCGCAATTTCTTAGAAGGTACACCCTTTGTCATTCGCACAGACCACATGCCTCTGGTGCACGCCTTTACTCGACCGTCTGATGCCTGGTCCGCCCGTCAACGCCGACATCTCTCCGCCGTGGCTGAATACAATTGCACCCTCCAATACGTCCCTGGGAAAATGAATCCCGTTGCCGATGCCCTGTCAAGAAACACGTTGGCTGCCGTTCAACTGGGATTGGATTACAACGCCCTGGCTGAAGCCCAACGACAGGATCCAGAGTATCAAGCTTGTAGGACATCCTGCACGTCCTTCTGTTGGGAGGATTTTCCCCTCGAAAACTCCAACACCACCCTCCTCTGTGACGTCAGTACTGGTAGCCAGTAGACCGCGACCTTGGATTCCTGCTCCCATGCGCCGACAGGTGTTCGATTTTATCCACGGCCTTTCACATCCCTCGTGCCGTTCTACTGCACAGCTGCTGAAGGCAAAGTTCATTTGGCACGGCATTTCTAAGGATGCTAAGGATTGGGTCCGTGCCTGTACTTCTTACCAAACTTCCAAAGTACATCGACACATGGATTCAGGAGTGGGCACCTTTCCTCAACCTCAGCGTCGTTTCACACACATTCACGTCGATGTTGTAGGCCCCCTACCCACATCACAAGGACATCGTTACCTGTTTACCGTCATCGACCGCTCCACTCGTTGGCCTGAAGCCATTCCCATGGAAACTGCAACGTCCGCCTCATGTACATCTGCCTTACTCTCTGGATGGATTTCAAGATTCGGTATCCCTGAGCATATTACTTCTGACAGGGGAACCACTTTCACCTCTCAATTATGGACGTCATTAGCGAATCTCCTGGGCATCACCCTACATCAGACAACGGCCTACAACCCCGCTGCCAATGGAATGGTTGAACGTTTTCATCGCACCCTCAAAGCAGCTTTGATGTCCCGCTGCAAGGATTGCAACTGGTTTACTCAGCTTCCCTGGGTCCTCCTTGGACTAAGGACCACTCCTAAAGACGCCCTCGACGTCTCGGCAGCCGAAATGGTGTATGGCGACCCGTTGGTCGTCTCTGCCGAGTTTTTTCCTTCTACAACCTCCTTCGACGATCTCCAGCGCATACGTCGCGTCGTGGGAAAATTTACTCCGTGCCGCCAGACTTACAAGCCCCCAGCGAAGCATCACATACCAACGGACTTGCACTCTGCAACGCACGTCTTCCTGCGCAATGACACCAGCAAGCCACCGTTAATGCCCCCTTACACGGGACCTTTCCTTGTGATCCGACGCAGTCCGAAAGCATTCCTCCTAAACATTCGGGGCAAAGAAGACTGGGTCTCCATTGATCGTCGAAAACCTGCTTATCTTTTGCCAGATGACCCCGCCTACAGTTTGCCTCTCTAGATCAGGGCGCCCTATTTAACATGTACAGTATGTCACTTTTAGGGGGGGGGGGGAGCCATGTACCAACCGTGTTTCACACAATTGTACATAATTCCTTTTGTATATATTATGCTTGTATCTTCGCTCCTCCCTCGCACTAAAACGAACATGAAAATTCCTGTCTGGTTTTTCCTTTGTGATATTGTCTGTCTTGTGAACTTGTCATGTCCCTTTGCCTTGAGGTTTTGTATATAAGGAGAGTGTTCCACAACAATATAGCTCAGTCGTTTCCAATCTGCCTTTGATTTCACAACTCCTCTCTCGGCTCGTCACAATTCCTTTTCAAACAGTGGCACAAATTGTCTCCTCAGCAGGAAATTGGGTACTCGCTTTGAAGTCGAATATTTTAGGTAACAGTTAAGGGTGAATAATTAAAGAGAGAGAGAGAGAGAGAGAGGAGAGAGAGAGAGAGAGAGAGAGAGAGAGAGAGAGAGAGAGAGAGAGAGAGAGAGAGAAGTCTATATGCTTCATTGAAGCAACCCAGGGTAACAATGGCATCGCGAAGGTCATTAAGAAGGGGTTATAATGATGAAGCCATTATTAATGTACATCTACAACAAATAACATTCTGATATTTTTTCCATTATGTAATTATGCAGCGTTGAAGTCTTACAGCTACCAAAGTAGTTAACTTGCTTTTGGACCTAATATTGCTAATAGAGGTTTATGATCTGTAACAAGTGTGAATATTTTCCTTCCCTAGACGTTTTTCTTAAATGACAACTTAAAAGTCCTTTATTTTGTCTGCAATACGTGTCTAGGGAATATAATAATTCACTTTAGAAGGCAGAAATCAACTTGTGTCTTTT
Organism: Palaemon carinicauda; assembly: GCF_036898095.1. Classification (NCBI taxonomy): domain Eukaryota; kingdom Metazoa; phylum Arthropoda; class Malacostraca; order Decapoda; family Palaemonidae; genus Palaemon; species Palaemon carinicauda. The sequence continues at coordinate 54,889,749 of NC_090736.1, read as the reverse complement.
GAGGAAAGAATTGCCAGTGATTTAGCTTTTTAGTAGTGTTGTAAACGTTGTAGAAGCTCTGTTGTTAGAGTAATTGATGTGATTTTAGCCTTATGAAAGCATTGTAAATGTTGAATAGGATGTTTCTGCGATAGAACAAAACTAAATAAAAAAAACTATTACAGCTTCATTAATAATAATAATAATAATAATAATAATAATAATAATAATAATAATAATAATAATAATAATAATAATAATAATAATAATAATATCGGTGTATCGTCGTAATAGAACAGATTTCATCCAGTGAATGGCTATTTCAAGAATGAATTCTTAATCTAGGAGTGTTAGTTTATCTAATCTTTTACCTAAATATAAAGGAGAAAAGTGACATATTTTAACAAAAACAAATAAATTTAACTTAACAATGAAATAACCACCTTAGTTCTAATCCTATGAAAAGAATTGGCACACTCTCTCTCTCTCTCTCTCTCTCTCTCTCTCTCTCTCTCTCTCTCTCTCTCTCTCTCTCTCTCTCTCTCTCTCTCAAGATTATAACATTTTTCATTTTCTAGATTGCAAGTTGTAAAGACACGTTATTATTGGCAATGTCTGTCGGTCATACAATTTTCTTCAAAATAGACATTTTCCTTTGTCTGGTAAAATCATTAGAAACCCATTTTGTGATGACTTATGCATTTATAAATATATATGTGAAGATAATGAATTCGCGTATGTATACATACACACATAAATATAATATATATATATATATATATATATATATATATATATATATATATATATATATATATATATATATATATATATGCATACACTTACACACACACACACACACACACACA
>NC_090736.1:54885191-54888401 GCF_036898095.1 Palaemon carinicauda | reverse complement strand
CATGTGCATATGTATGAATATCCACCTGAATATTTAACCATCTTTTTGACAGGTCGCTTACACTAGTCTAGTATATATACGTATGTGTGTGTGCGTATCAAGTAAGGACTTCTATAGTATCATGAGGCGTTTGCACCTCATCAAAGTTTCTGGATTTGAAGAACCTCAGAAATTTAATCTTGGCCGAAAGTTTTTGAGCACCGAATGGTGCCAGACTCTTTGTCATGTGATGGATTTGCACCACTAACCCCAACACCCCCCACCTCCCACCCCCACCCCACCTCTACAAGAGACTCTGGATGGACGTGCAGCTTTAGTAAGTTCCTGTTGTTATTTATGCACATAATTGTTATTTTTATTTAACCATTGAATACTGGTTTGGTTCGTTTCAATTGTGGAACGATATAAATAATCGTGGTGAAATCCAAGTCTTGTTTGCATTTGTAAAATCCTGGTGGCGTTAATCATTGTCAATAGTAATCATCGTATTGTCATTGAATTATCAGAGAATGAGCGAAATATTTTCCTCGGTAATAATATTATATAGTTTTTGTCTTTATTATTTGCTTGTAGTATTTATGATAAAATTAGTACTACACGTTCTACTCTGCCAAAAATTATAGGGAAAGCCATCACTTGCTTCAAAATTTATAATATAAATTTTTATCTTTAGATAAAGTCTCGACATTTACTTAGCGAAGGTCGTGACATGTACGTCAGCAACCGATATAAAGTTCATATGATTATCTCGTCAATATAACATAGTACCTTTGGGAATCTACGCAATAGAAATAACACAATAAATGATAGAAAAACAAAAATTTCATTTGCATCTTCTTTTTATGTTACGGGTTTCCTTATCTTCCTCATTTATTTATTTATTTATTTTTTACAAAGTAATAGTATTAATATTAATATTAATATTAATATTAATATTAATATTAATATTAATATTAATATTAATATTAATATTAATATTAATATTAATATCAATATCAATATTAATATTACTAGCTAAGTTACACCCTTATTTAAAAAACCCCAACAGGGAAATAGTTCAGTGAGGAAAGAGAATAAGGGAACAGATAGAATAGTGTGCCTGAGTGTACTCTTAAGGAGAGAACTCCAACCAACGACATTGGTAGATCATTGTACGGAGGCTATGGCACTCTCTAACAGTTGAGAACAATGGTTTGATATGGAATGTCCTTCCCCAGAAGACCTCACACATGTCTCTATTCATGTCTGGGGTTTGCCCAGTTTTCATCACCACATTGGCCATTGTGCATTGGTGATGATGGGAGACTAGTCTGATCGTTCACATCAAATCAGTCTAGTATGGTTTGTCCTGACTAGTATAGCTTTGCTGATCATAGCTATACACAAATTACTTCACCACGTTTAAGCTATCCTCACTTAGAGTATATACAGTATATATCTATCTACATATACACATACATACATATATATATATATATATATATATATATATATATATATATATATATATATATATATATATATATGCATGCTTGTATATCCCCGCACTCTAGTTTTGGGGTGTTAGAATGTGCGTGGATGTAGTATGATAGAGAGTAAAAGATGTGAGATTGGAAGTATGTTTAGGAATAGAAGGATGGTTATCTTGGCTTTGTGTGAGACAAAGATAAAAGGGAAAGGTGAAGTGATGTTTGGGGAATTGTCTGGTAGAGTATCTGGAATTGAAAGGGGAAGAGCAAGAAAAGGTGTGGCTTTATTTCTGAGTGAATGGATGACAGGTAAAGTAGTGGAATAGAAGGAGATATCGTCTAGGTTAATGTGGGTAAGGGTTAGGTTGTTTAGGGAATGTTGGGCTTTTGTCAGTGCGTATGGGCCAGGTTTTGAGAAAAGTGAAGAAGAGCGGAATGAGTTCTGGAATGCATTAACTAGGTGTGTAGAAGGACTGGGTAGAAGGAATTATGTAGTTGTCATGGGTGACTTAAATGCTAGAGTAGGCGCTGGAGAGGTAGATGGTGTCATTAGGAAGTATGGCGTACCAGGTGAAAATGAGAGTGGTGAGAGACTGGTAGATATGTGCATTGAGCAAGAGATGGTGATAAGTTCTAGATTTTTAAAAAATAAAGATAAAAACAAGTATATATGGGTAAGAGTGACAAATGGAAGAGTGGTAGAAAGGGCGTTAATGGATTATGTGTTGATAACTAAAAGAATGTTTGGAAGAATGAAAGATGTGCACGTGTTTAAGGGTATGGATAACGGTATGTCTGATTATTTTTTTGGTGGAAGGAAAATTAGTTGTAGCAAAAGAGGGGAGAATAGAGTAGGTGGATGTAAAAGGGAGCTAGTGAGGGTTGAAGAGCTAATACAACCGGGGGTAAAAAGAAACTATCAACAAAGGTTGAAAATTCCATATGACGAAGTGAAAGTAAGAGAAACTGGTAATTTAGAAGAAAATTTTATTGGGATTGCAAGTGATGTGTGTGGCAGGAAGTTTGTTGGAGGCAGCATGAGGAAGGGCAGTGAATGGTGGAATGAAGGAGTGAAGGTAAAAGTGGAAGAAAAAAAGAGGGCTTTTGAAGAATGGCTGCAGGGTAATAGTGTAGGGAAGTATGAAAGATATAGAGAGAAAAATGTGGAAGTAAAGCCAAGGGAAGTGAGGCAAAGAGGGCAGTTGACCTGAGGTGGGGTCAGGGATTGGGTCATTCATATGAAGAGAATAAGGAGAAGTTTTGGAAAGAAGTGAGAGAGTAAGGAAGGCTGGTTCAAGAATTGAAGAGACAGTGAAAGATGGAAATGGAAGGTTGTTAAAAGGAGAGGAGGCAAGGAGAAGTTGGGCGGAATATTTTGAAAGTTTACTGAATGTTGAGGATAATAGGGAGGCAGATGTAATTGTTGTTGCAGGTGTATAAGTACTGGTGATGGGGGATGAGAATAAGAGAGAGATTAAAAGAGAGAAAGCGAGTAAAGCACTAGATAAAACGAGAGTAGGAAAAGCTTCTGGTATGGATGGTGTGAGAGCTAAGAAGTTGAAGGAAGGGGGTGTGACTGTACTTGAATTGTTGGTGAGATTGTTTAATATGTGTTTTGTGTTATCAATGGTACCGGTAGATTGGGTTTGTGCGTGTATTGTACCACTATATAAGGGTAAGGGAGGTGTGCATGAGTGTTGTAATTCTAGTGGTATTAGTTTGTTGAGTGTAGTTGGAAAAG
>NC_090736.1:54865191-54880191 GCF_036898095.1 Palaemon carinicauda | reverse complement strand
TTTGTATCTGCTTAAACATATCAACGTAAACCCATACAATTGAAACATCATGAAGATGGATTTCCATAAATTCAATTTGGGGAATTACGTTGCTCCATTGGCAACGTAACGACACAGCACCATTTGCATAAACCACATAAATTGTATGGGCCCTTGCATAATACATGCAGTCCTGAAGCACTTGGGTTACATTCATGAACCGGAGAAGTATGGAACTATAATGGAGCTATAATGAAGCTACGATTTTTTTTTTTTTTTTTTTTTTTTTGACACAAGACCTACTTTGAACATAGACACTTCGGAAATACTGATGCAATGATAGAATTGCTGAGTTCAACTAACGTATTAGTAATATAATGTATGCCGATTTTATTGGTAGATAATTCAAGGCTGTTTATGACAAGTACTTCTATAACAAGTTTTAATATAAATTCAATGTAGTGAATATTACACACACACTATATATATATATATATATATATATGTATATATGTATATATACAGTACATATTGGTGTACGAGACCCATCAAGAGTGACAGCTTTATATTTAGAAAGTATGCATGCACATGCACCTCCCCTCACCATGGTATGAATACTCCCTCTTCTTGCTCCCTGAGACCCAGTAGTTATACGTTTGACAGGAAAAAATGTAAACTGTATATACTAGTGTACGCGATTCGTCAGAAGGACAGCTCAGTGTTTAAATAGATATGAACACGCATCCCTTCTCACCAGGGTATGACTAGTCCTCTTCCCTACCCAAGGGACGATGGGGTGAGCTGTGCATGACAGGATAAGATATATATATATATATGTGTGTGTGTGTGTGTATATATGTGTATATATATATATATATATATGTGTGTATATATATATATATATATATGTGTGTGTGTATATATATGTGTATATATTTATGTGTGTATATATATATATATATATATATATTTATATATATTATATATATATATATACTGTATATATATTGGGGAGGTAAAGACATGTGACATTTTGACTTTCCATTTCCCAGATTTGCCACCAGCTGTAATTAATTTTTTCAACATTTTCATCTCATCTTTATCAAATATTCTGCTATCATCTAAAGAATTCTCTCTTCTGTACTCAACAAAATAGTCTTAGAAAATTGTTTGTTGACTCGAGTTAGACAGAGCAATCAAATTTCCAGGTTCTTGTATTCCACTCCTCTCTGACACAAAGATCTTCGACGTTGTTATTATTATGAGTATAGGAATGTGATATCTGGTGTTCCTCAGGATAATATTCTTGGCCCATTACTTTTCATACTATATACGCATGACATGTAGTTTGTTCTAGAAAACAAGCTTGTTGCATATGCAGATGATGCCTACTATCATTGCATCAATTCCATCTCTTGAATGTAGATCCGGGCTTGGTGAATCCCTTAATAGAGATCTAGCTAAAATTAGTACATGGTGCAAATTATGGGGTATGAAGTTGAATCTTAACAAAAGTCAAAGTATGATTGTAAGTAGGTCAAGGACAGTGGCTCCTCAACATCCGGATCTCAGCATTGATAATGTTTCTTTAGCTTTGTATGCCTCTTTAATTTTAGGTGTGATTTTCGACAGCCAAATCTACTTTCGAGAAACACATTAGGTCTGTGTCTGCTTCAATTGCAAAAAATATTGGCTAATTGAGGAAGTCTTTCAAGATTTTTCGCTGATCAATCTACTCCGAAGAAGTGTTTTAATTTTTTCATTTTACCTTGTTTCGAGTATTGTTCTCCGGTCTGGTGTTCAGCTGCTGATTCTCATCTTAATTTGTTGGACAGGAGATTAAGGTTTATTAAATTTCTTATTCCTGATCTGGATATTAACCTTTGGCACTGTCGTTCAATTAGTTCATTATGCATGTTGCAAAAGATTTTCTATAATTCTGACCATCCTTTATATTCAGATCTTTCCGTACAGTTCGATCCTGTTCGTAATACTAGGTATGCAGTTAATTCTAATAGTCAGGCCTTCTCCATCATGAGGCTCAATACTACCCAGTACTCTAGAAGTTTTTTTCCAGCTTTGACCAAGTGTTGTGTTGGAATGATCTTCCTTATCGGGAAGCAAATGTTTTTATGTTGAACAGGCTTGCATAAGTCCGTTTATAGTTTATAAATCATATATGTTGTAATGTTAATGTTTTTAAAGTAGTTTATTTTAATTTCCATTACTTCTTATATCGTTTATTGATTTCCTTATTTCCTTTCCTCACTGGGCTAATTTTCCCTGTTGGAGTCCTTGGGCATATAGCATCTCGCTTTTCCAATTAGGGTTGTAGCTCAGATAATAATAATAATAATAATAATAATAATAATAATAATAATAATAATAATAATAATAATAATAATAATAATAATAATAATAATTCTTATTATTATTATTATTATTATTATTATTATTATTATTATTATTATTAATTGCTAAACTACAACCTTAGTTGGAAAAGCAGGATGCTATAAGCCCAGAGGCTCCAACAGGAAAAATAGCCCATTGAGGAAAGGAAACAAGGAAAAATAAAATATTTTAAGAACACTAACAAAATTAAAATAAATATTTTCTATATAAACCATAAATGCTTTTACAGAACAAGGGGCAGAGAAATTAGATAGAATATCGTGCCCGAGTGTACCCTCAAGTAAGAGAACTCTAACCCAAGACAGTGAAAGACAATGGCACAGAGGTTATGGCACTACCCAAAACTAGAGAACAACGGTTTGATTTTGGAGTGTTCTTCTCCTAGAAGAGCTGCTTACCATAGCTAAAGAGTCCCTTCTACCCTCACCAAGAGGATAGTAGCCAATGAACAATTACAGTGCAGTTGTTAACCACTTGGGTGGAGAAGAATAGTTTGGTAATCTCAGTGTTGTCAGTTGTTTTGAGGACAGAAGAGAATCTGTAAAGAATAGGCCAAACTATTCGCTTTATGTGTAGGCAAAGGGAAAGAACCGTAAACTGAAGGAAGTAGTACTGTGTGGCCAGGTAAAGGACCCCATAAATCTCTAGCGGAAGTATCTCAACGTACAGCTGGTGCCCGTGTCAACTTACTTCCTGTTTCCTCTCTGGGTTTCTTCCTTTCTTTCAGGGTTGTCGTGGATTATTGGAAACGTCTGTACCAACCGTGTGTCACACAATTGTACAGAATTCCTTTTGTATATATTATGCTTGTATCTTCGCTCTTCCCTCGCACTAAAACGAACATCAAAATTCATGTCTGGTTTTCCTCTGTAACATTGTCACTTTCTCGAACATGTATTTTCCTGTTGCCTTGAGGTTTTGTATATAAAGGAGAGTGTTCCTTAATAAAGAACACAGTTGATTGCTTCCTGCCTTTGAGTCACAACACCTTCTCCCTCCTTCGTCACATTGGTGACCCCGGAGTAACTCGCTCCTCCTGCCTCCCCACCCCCCCTCCCTCCCCCTGCCTCTCACCGTTACTATGACGCCGTCAACGCATACCTTCTGCAGCAGTACTCGCCGTCGCCAGCCGCCCGTATAGCAACGCTTTTTCAACTCTCTCAACAACCGTTGGGGGACCAAAGAGTTTCGCTCACCCTCGGGAAAATGACCAGTATTACTCGCCTGCAACCTGCCGCAGACGGCTATCCTCGTGATGTGAACCCACTTCATGACCTTCAAACCTCCATCAACGCGTCCACTAGTGACGAAGAGGACACCTATTTAACTTCAACTGAAGCTGACGTGAATGCCGTAGGATACGCCTATGAATGCCGTAGGACACACGTCTATGAATGCCGTAGGACACACACCTATGAATGCTGTATGACACACTCGCCTATGAATGCCGTAGGACATGCCTATGAATGCCGTAGGACACACACGCCTATGAATGCCATAGGACACATGCCTATGAATGCCATATGACACACTCGTCTACCCCGTGACGAGCCGGAGCAGATACCCAGCCAACCATCATCCACCACTCGCTCGAACCCCAACCAACGACTTCTACAGCCACTCACTCACTACCGCTAATCGGCGCAGTTTTTACTACTACCTCTCCAGATTAAGGGCACCTATTTAACATGTTCAGTATGTCATTTTTAGATTGGGAGCCATGTACCACCTGTGTGTCACACAATTGTATATATTTCCTTTTGTATATATTATGCTTGTATCTTCGCCCTTCCCTCACACTAAAACGAACATGAAAATTCATGTCTGGTTTTCCTCTGTAACATTGTCACTTTCTCGAACATGTATTTTCCTGTTGCCTTGAGGTTTTGTTTATAAAGGAGAGTGTTCCTTAATAAAGAACTCAGTTGATTGCGTCCTGCCTTGGAGTCATAACCTCTCTCGGCATCGTCACACGTCTTTGCTTGGTGATATGCCAGACTAGGGTTCAAGTCCCGCTCAAGCTTGATAGTTTCTTGTGGTGTCTGCATCCTCAATATTCTTGTCAGCCTATAAGTTTACCTGTTGAGTCATCAGCAGCCATCGCCTGGCCCTAGCTGGTCCTAGCTTGAGTGAAGAGGGCCTTGGGCGCTGGCTGTATATATGTGTGTGCGCGTGTGTGTATGTGCATATATGGTCATTCTCTAGGTCATTTTCGTGGTAGGGCATTGCCACTGACCCTTGCCTCCATCATCCATAAGCGTCCTTTATGCCCTTAATCGAGTTCATTTATGGTAACTTCTCCTCTTGAGGATTATAACCCTTGTTTCATTCTTATATCACATAGCCAGTTATATGAAAGCATTAACATGAGAAAAAGAGACATGTAATAACAAAATCTGGTTAGGAAATGATATAGGAAATCTTAGGATAAAGTAGTGTATACGTTGAAGGTTTTAGAACACGAATAGAAAGATAAAAGTGGGAAAAGTATAGAAACACGATGTTCAGAGAAAAGCAAACAAGAAAGGCCGTCATGTGTGGGTCTGTTAAAGACACCGTTGTTCGAAGAGCCTGTGGTCATCAACTCATACCCAACAATTGCTGTAAATTTCCTCATAAGATTAAATAAGACCGTCGTTTATGTTTTCAGGAAATCCCATAATTATCAGTATCATTACAGACATAGTTAAAATAATTATGATAATTATAATAAAGATATTAGTCTTCTCCTATATTAAAGAGCAAGTATATATATATATATATATATATATATATGTATGTATATGTGTGCGTGTGTATATATTTATATCCTGTCACGTTGAGGGGCATTGTCAGACGTATGATTACTCGTTCTTTCCCCGTCTCTTGTGTATGAGGGAGATGGTGGGAAGGGTTCAACATGTTCGTGTGCGCATATCGATATAGGTATTCATCTGTTATTTTTGACTGGTCGCGTGCACTAGTAATATAATAATGATAATAATAATAAGGATAATCGTAATAATAATAATAGTAATGGTAACTAGAATTTTTCCCGATATAATTTGTAGATTATCAAAATGACAGGAATAATAATAATAATACTATCATGACGATAACAGGTTGAATTAATATGAAATTATAACGGTGTCAAAATTTCTAATTCAGTAAATAAAGTGCTGATGCTGAATTCTATTTATGTATTTATGTAAAATTGTACGGTCATAGATTTTTTTTTTCTTTACGTAACGATATCGACAGGTCGCACATTCAAAGACAGCAGTTTTCATTAAACAATGTGATACATCCATAAATCCACCTGTTTCATAATCATCATTTCTTACGCCTATTGACGCAAAGGGGCTCGGCTATTTTCACCAGTCTTCTCTATGTTGAACTTTTAAAGCAATACTTTTCCATTCATCATTATCTACCTCATGCTTCATAGTCCTCAGCTATGTAGGCCTGTGTCTTCCAACAAGATCTTATAGTTCCTTGTTGAGTCCAGTTTAAAGTTTGATGAACTAATTTTTCTTGCGAGTGCGAAGAGCATGTCCAAACCATCTCCTACCCCTCTGTATGCTTTCATCCTCGTATGGCACTCCAACAATCTGAATTACAGTTTCATTTCTATTCCAATCCTGCCATTTAACTCTCAATATTTTTCTGAGGTCTTTGTTCTCAAATCTACTTTATCTGTTGGAGATTGTTTCGTAGTCATACCATGATCCATGTCCTCACTGTAACACTGATCTCACTAAACTGAAATATAGCCTGATTTTTGTATGCAATTTCAGGTGGATAGATTTCCAAATTTTACTTAACCTACTTATTATTTGATTTGATTTTTTCAATCTTTCATAAAACCTATCAGATATAAAATGCATTCTGGTAAGCAAGCATTGCAAATCTTGTAGTGTTCTGCTGTAGGTCAGTTAATTTCCCAATACCAATCCAGTCCAATCCTTCTCCACCATCGACCAACTGTTCTATGCAATACAAAATCCACGAAGAGGATAAAAAACATAGGTGACAACACATTCTTGTGGATTACTCCGCTGTTCGCTGGAAATTCAATTGATAGGATTCCATTAACATTAACTTTGCACTTGCTATGCTCATGAACAGACCTAATCAAATTTACATATTTAAAAACGCCATAATAACGCGCCCTATTAAAGGCTTTTTATCCGTTTCATACATTAGTAAATCAATCTAGGACATACATCAATAAATCCATCAATCAAATTCATAATTCCCAAAGAAAAATTGAGCAAAAGGGCTTATAATATTATTTTTGTTTATTTAGGTGAAACTACTATGTGAATCAGTAACTCTGGCCTTTACCTATAGTTATTCTTAGACTTGAAATGTTGATATTAACTCAATGTTAGCTTCGAAAGATAAGGCTGCATTATATTGTAGTTACATACAATAGTGATCCAATGGTATTATTGATGAAATCAGTTTTCTCTTCCACATAAATACATGCCGTCATTCTTCTGGGAAATATTTCGTAATTTTCCGACTCCGTATGTGATATGTGATGTAGAATTTCGTGTATTATGCAATATGTTGCACTATCTATCATACTTATGCAAATGAGAAAGGGAATTCAGATTCGGTAAATTTGTAACAATAGATCTTTATACGAGGACAACTTGCATGCAAGATAGTTCCCTAGAAACGAGAGGTTGTAAGCGTTAAAATTACTTCGATATAATGGCAGACGGGATAACTAAAATATCTTCTGCTGTTTTCATTTGTATTACTAGTGTACGCGGCCCGTCAAAATGATGGCTAAATCTTTAGAGACAGAGATGGTAACAGACGCACACGTATTTACTCTTACCAGGGTATGACTACTCGCCTTCCCATACACTTTCTCTTCATTATATATGGGAAATTATTATTATTATTATATTATTATTATTATTATTATTATTATTATTATTATTATTATTATTATTATTATTATTATTGAGAACAGGTTTGAAAAAGAATATTCTTGGGAAATGACAAACAGTATAGGAGGAAAACTCCTCACACATAATTCCAAAATATCTCGAATCCTGAGGAAAAAATGGTTTCAAATAAAAGAAAATTTTAACGATTTCAGAAGTCGAACAAGGAAATGGAATTGAAAACCAAACCTCAAATGTGCAATGCAAATGGCATGGCAGAAATATTTTTGCATTGCAGGCGTCAAATTCCAATGGCAGAAAGTGCAGGAGCATTTCTCGTGGTCGGGAATTGCTTGGGTCATCCATTTGATTCTTTCAAGCATAAATATTTGATTTTTTCTTACAAAGGTTTAACCTTTTTTTATCTTTGCATGTATGTATAAGTCTTGCTATTTTCTATACAGAGGTTTTTGGAATCTGTGCTGATGCATCTCTCTCTCTCTCTCTCTCTCTCTCTCTCTCTCTCTCTCTCTCTCTTAAAATACTATTGTAGGCAACTCGTCAAAAATAATGGCTAAATATTAAATACTAACATGAATAGTCACTCACACGTTCACACACCGACTCACCTACTCGAAGGACGGGAAGAGCTGAACTTGATCGAAAAGAATTTATATAGGCTATATATATATATATATATATATATAAATATATATATAATATTATGTATATATATATATATATATATATATGTATATATATATATATATATATATAATGTATATGTATATGTATAGTATGTATATATATATTTATATATATATATATATGTATATATATATATATATATATATATTTATATAAAATATATATAATATTATATATATATATATATATATATATTTATATATATGTATATATATATATATATATATATTATATATGTGTATATATAGTTTGTATATATATATATATATATGTATATATATATATATATAGATATATATATATATATATATATATGTGTGTGTGTATATATATATATATATATAAGAGGCGACTAAAAGGGACGGGACGAGGGGGCTGGGAACCCCTCTCCTGTATCTACATCCTGTGAGACATAGACAAATAGATGGAGCTGCGTGGAGAGTGACTGTTCCCCGCACTCTAGCTTTGGAGTATTTGAATGTGCGTGGATGTAGTATGATAGAGAGTAAAAGATGTGAAATTGGAAGTATGTTTAGGAGTAAAAGGATGGATGTATTGGCCTTATGTGAGACGAAGATGAAAGGAAAGGGTGAAGTGATGTTTGGTGAAATGTCTGGTATAGTGTCTGGGATTGAAAGGGGAAGAGCAAGAGAGGGTGTGGCTTTATTGCTGAGTGAATGGATGACAGGTAAAGTAGTGGAATGGAAGGAGATATCTTCTAGGTTAATGTAGGTAAGGGTTAGGTTGGGTAGGGATTGTTGGGCGTTTGTCAGTGCGTATGGGCCAGGTAGTGAGAATAGTGAAGAAGAGCGGAATGAGTTCTGGAATGAATTAACAATGTGTGTAGAAGGACTGGGTAGAAGGAATCATGTAGTTGTCATGGGTGACTTAAATGCTAGAGTGGGCGCTGGAGAGGTAGAAGGTGTCATTGGGAACTATGGCGTACCAGGTGTAAATGAGAGGGGTGAGAGACTGGTAGATATCTGCATTGAGAAGATATGGTGATAAGTAATAGCTTTTTCAAAAAGAAAGATAAAAATAAGTATACATGGGTAAGAGTGGCCAATGGAAGAGTGGTAGAAAGGGCATGATTGGATTATGTGTTGATGACTAAAAGAATGTTTGGAAGATTGGAAGATATGCACATGTTTAGGGGTATGGCTAACGGGATGTCTGATCATTTTTTGGTGGAAGGAAAATTAGTTGTAGCAAAATAGTGGGGGAATAGAGTAGGTTGATGTAAAAGGAAGCTAGTGAGGATTGAAGAGCTAATAAAACCGGGGGTAAAATGTGAATATCAGGAAAGGTTGAAAATGACATATGACAAAGTGAAAGTAAGAGAAACTGGTAATTTAGAGGAGGAGTGGAAGTTAGTAAAAGAAAATTTTGTTTGGATTTCAAGTGATGTGTGTGGAAAGACGGTTGTTGGAGGAAGCATGAGGAAGGGTAGTGAATGGTGGAATGAAGGAGTGAAGGTAAAAGGGGAAAAAAAAAAGAGGGCTTTTGAAGAATGGCTGCAGAGTAATAGTATAGAGAAGTATGAAAAATATAGAGAGAAAAATGTGGAAGTAAAGCGCAAGGTACGTGAGGCAAAGAGGGCAGCTATCCTGAGGTGGTGTGAGGGATTTGGTCATTCTTATGAAGAGAATAGGAAGTTTTGGAAAGAAATGAAGAGAGTAAGGAAGGCTGGCTCAAGAATTGAAGAGACAGTGAAATATAGAAATAGAAGGTTGTTAAAAGGAGAGGAGGCAAGGAAAAGATGGGTGGAATATTTTGAAAGTTTACTGAATGCTGAGGATAATAGGGAGGCATATATAATTGCTGTTGCAATTGTTGAGGTACCAGTGATTGGAGATGAGAATGAGATAGAGATTACAATAGATGAAGTGAGGAGAGCACTAGATGAAACGAGAGTAGGAAAAGCGTCTGGTATGGATGGTGTGAGAGCTGAGATGTTGAAGGAAGGGGGTGTGACTGTACTTGAATGGTTGGTGACATTATTTAATATGTGTTTTGTGTTGTCAATGGTACCAGTAGATTGGGTTTGTGCATGTATTGTACCACTATATAAGGGTAAGAGAGATGTGCATGAGTGTTGTAATTCAAGAGTTATTAGTTTGTTAAGCGTATTTGGAAGAGTGTATGGTAGAGTAATGATTAATAGGATCAAGGTTAAAACAGAGAATGCAATCTTGGAAATACAGGGTAGTTTTAGAAGAGGTAGGGGTTGTATGAATCAGATTTTTAAAGTAAAACAGATATGCGAGAAATATTTAGCGAAAGGTAAGGAGGTGTATGTTACGTTTATGGATCTGGAGAAAGCGTATGATCGAGTTGATAGGGAAGCAATGTGGAATGTGATGAGGCTATATGGAGTTGGTGGAAGGTTGTTGCAAGCAGTGGAAAGTTTCTACAAAGGTAGTAAAGCATGTGTTAGGATAGGAAATGAAGTGAGTGATTGGTTTCCGGTGAGATTGGGGCTGAGACAGGGATGTGTGATGTCGCCGTGGTTGTTTAACTTGTATGTTGATGGAGTGGTGAGATAAATGAATGCTCGAGTGCTTGGACGAGTATTTAAACTGGTAGATGAGAATAACCATGAATGAGAGGTTAATCAGTTGTTTGCGGATGATACTGTACTGGTTGCAGACACAGAAGAGAAGCTTGGTCGATTAGTGACAGAATTTGGAAGAGTATGTGAGAAAAGGAAGTTGAGAGTTAATGTGGGTAAGAGTAAGGTTATGAGATATACGAGAAGGGAAGGTGGTGCAAGGTTGAATGTCATGAGTTAGAAGCTAGAGTGGATATGAATGTGTTGAGGTGGTTTGGCCATGTTGAGAGAATGTAAAATGGCTGTCTGCTAAAGAAGGTGATGAATGCAAGAGTTGATGAGAGATGTACAAGAGGAAGGCCAAGGTTTTGGTGGATGGATGGAGTGAAGGAAGCTCTGGGTGATAGGAGGATAGATGTGAGAGAGGCAAGAGAGCGTGCTAGATAAAGGAATGAATGGCGAGCGATTGTGACGCAGTTCCGGTAGGACCTGCTGCTGCCTCCGATGCCTTAGATGACCGCGGAGGTAGCAGCAGTATGGGATTCAGCACTAGGAAGATTCATCTGTGGTGGATAATGAGGGAGGGTGGGCTGTGGCACTCTAGCAGTACCAGCTGAACTCGGTTGAGTCCCTTGTTAGGCTGGGAGGAACGTAGAGAGTAGAGGTCCCCTATTTTGTTTTTGTTTCATTTGTTGATGTCGGCTACCCCCCAAAATTGGGGGAAGTGATTTGGTATATATATATATATATATATATATATATCCATAGGTTATATATGTATATATACATATATATGCATACATACATATGTATGTAGCCAAACACTTGGTCTTTATTATATAGGGGAGATCGCTTTCAGCTTCCTTGTCTCTTATTAGACTCTTGTTTAAAATTAGCGTTGAGACTATTTATGTGAACAAAACAAATACGAAAAGATAAGTAGGTTTCGGAAAAATTATATATTGGGATGAATTGTATGTTTTAATTATTAACTATACTGTATATGTTTTGGCTATTAAAATCAACAAGCGCTTTTCCTCTGTACTCTAACTAATTTTATATATTTCTGTATGTAACAAAATTGTCATATTGAAGAAGAAGCATTTTAAATCACACACACACGTATATATATATATATATATATATTTATATATATATATATATTTATATATATATATATATATATATATATATTATATATATATATTTATATTTATATATATATATATATATATATATTTACATATATATATATATATATATATGTAATTATACAAACTTTTATAAAAGTGCCTATATATATATATATATATATATCTGTGTATGCATTTATGCTTTTATATAAATGTATGTATATATATATATATATATATATATATGTATGTATACAAATATAAAAGTATATATGTATACATATGCATATATAAAAGTATATATAGATATATATATATATATATATATACTCGAGTATACAATATATATGGATATGAGTTAATATACATATGTATTCATAAACACACATACTGTATTTACATATACACACACACACACACATATATATATATATATATATATGTGTGTGTGTGTGTGTGTGTGTGTGTGTGTGTAGAATGAACTACAATCGGTTACTTGAAAGAATATATTATTCAGAAGAGTTAGAATAGAGGAAAAAAAAGGAATAGGATATGTATGATCCATAGGATGGTCAAGATTTTGGAATGGAAGGTACTTAATCCCAGGAAACTAAGGAGAGTAAAATAAAATAAAATAAAAGATCTGGATCATATGATTAGATAGATGGAGTCCCTTTAATAGTGTTTAGATATATAGAGACACCTTAAATCTGGTTAGATCTTTGGAGTCTTTTTAAAACGGTTTAAATCTATGCAGTTCCCTTAAATTATTTTAAATCTCAGGAGTGCCCTTAAAATCGTTTAGATCGATAGAGCTCCTTTAAAACTGCTTACATCTACAGAGTCCTCTGAAAATGGTTTAGACCTATGGTGTCTCCTTAATACTGAGTCTGTCCCCTTAATACTGTTTTTATCAATGGAGTCCCCTTTAAACATTTTAGATCTATGTAGTCCCCTTAAAGCTGTTTAGACCCATCGAGTCCCTTAATACTGTTTATATATATTGAGTCCCCTTAAAATTTTTTACAGCTATGGAATCCTCCTAAAACTATTTGAATCTTTGTAGCACTTTAAAACTTGGAATATTTATAGAGTCTCTTTAAATCTGTTTATATATATAGAAAGTCCTTAAAATTGTTTAGATCTATGGAGTACTTTTTAAACTTTATGTATATTTAGTCACCTTATAACAGTTTAGAGTCCTTTTGAAACTGCTTATATCTGTGGAGTCCCCTTAATACTGTTTAGTCCTACGGAGTCCCACTAAAATGGTTTAAATATATGGAGTCCCCTTAAAAGGGTTTGGATTTATAGAGTCCCCTTAACACTGATTAGAGCTAGGGAGTCCCTTTAAAACTGTTCATAACTATGGCGTTTCCTTAAAATTGTTTAGAGCTGGGTACTTTCCTGAAATGTGTTCAGATCTATTGAGTTCCATTAAAACTATCTAGATTTATGTACTCCCCTTGAAACTATTTAGATCAATGGTGTTCCTTTTAAAACTGATTAGAGCTATCCAATCTCTTTGAAACTGTTTAGACGTATTGAGTCCCTTTAAAACTGTTTAGGTCTATAGTGTCCCCTTAAAACTGATTTGAGCTGTGGAGTTCATTTAAAACTGTTTAAAACTATGGAGATTCCTCAATTGTTTAGAGGTAGGGACTCTCCTTAAAACTGTTGAAATCTATGGAGTCCCCTTGAAACTTCTTAGATGTATGAAGTTCCCTTAATACTGTTTGGATCTATAGAGTTCCCGTAAATCAGTTTAGATAAATTGATTTCTATTAAAACTGTTTAGATCTATGGAGTCTCCTTAAAACTGTTTCTTTGGAGTAACCTTAAAACTGTTTAGATCTATGGAGTCCCCTTTAAACTGTTTATATTTATGCCGTGTCAATTGCTTTGATGTCCCTTAAAAGATTTATTATTTATGTTTAAAATTAGTATTTCCTCTGCGGAGATCAACTTTTCAAAACTCATAGTTTTATGTATCGAGAATAAAATGAGGGTAAATCTGTACCTTTTATCTTGGTCATTAACAAAGCCAATCGATTTCGAGGAAGAGTTGATGCACTGCATCCACGAGAGCTTGTCTTAATGAACAAAAGATCGTCGGCAATTTTTTTTTGGACTCAAATGAAAAGTTATATTGCGATTCGACTATTGATGTCGAGAACTGGGACAATCATGCAATCATGGGAGCTGAATTTCATAGCTCTTTTCGCAAGCATTTTGATTTTCCTTTTGATTTAAATCATGAGGAACTACTATGGATTTTCTTTTATTTGACTGGTTGTAACGTTGAATCAGAATGTTTTTTTTTTCTCTTTCGATAAGTTTTAAGAACTTTTAGAGTTAATTTGTCAGATTATCAATATTACGGTAATGAAGCAAATTAAAATTTAGATCTTTTACGATATCAATATTGTCTTCATGTGCTTGCGTTTTCGTTAACCCTATCTCCACTCCACTCATCTCTCTCTCTCTCTCTCTCTCTCTCTCTCTCTCACTATGAAATATATATATATATATATATATATACATATATATATATATATATATATACATATATATATATATATATATATATGGATAAATATCAACACAATATCGTGCTCAAATAGAAATAAATTTCTAGCTCATACTTGGGATCGAACCCTACCCCTTCTAATAAAAAGCCAGGTATGGTTGGAATCGAACTTGCCTTTCATTAGTAGGGGCTGGAGTTCGTTCCCAAATATATATATATATATATATATATATATACATATATATATATATATATAATTGTATGTTTGTTTGTGTTTGTGTGTGTGTTTGCTCCTTTTTATTTTGTGTGTATGTGTGTGTTGGTATTGAGCAAAACACATAAAACCACGAAATTTTCTGAAAATTGACAGCGTGTTAGAATTTATGTTTTCATTTCTCCACCGCTGTTTGTTTGATAATATATACCCTAACGTGATGAAAGGGTTTGTATAACGGCATGATCAGGAAAGTTTTACTAGTCAGGGCGAATCATACTAGGTTGGTCTGCTTTGAATGATCAGATGAACAATTCCCATCATCAGCAATATGCACTAGCCAGCGTGCTAATGAAAACTAGCAAAACCCCAGACACGAATAAGGACATATCAGAGACTTTTGTCCTGCAGTGGAGTAGAGACGGCTGCATCTATTACCATTTAATATATATATATATATATATATATACATATATATAAGAATATATATATATATATATATATAATAGAATATATATATATATATATATATATATCTATATATATAAGAAATATATATATATATATATATATGTGTGTGTGTGTGTGTG
>NC_090736.1:54842112-54852112 GCF_036898095.1 Palaemon carinicauda | reverse complement strand
CCTTAAGACATCGTGTATCAAAAGGGGACACGCATGTATTAACGTGCCACATAGCTATCTACACCCCATATAGAGTTAACGCTTCAATATGGCGGACAGAGAGCGGCTGGGAGCTGAGCCGCAGCCAATCTAGATGTGGCGATATCGGTACTCGCGATGTAAACAGACGGACGCCATTGCTTTTGATGACGTCACGTCCGTCCTCATCCGTAAGTCTGGAGCTCGCTCATCACCATGATACAGCGGCGCAGGGCGGGACCTGATAACAGACAGGGCGGGTCCATCAGGACGCCATGGCTATCTCACCCAAAAATAGATTTTTCGCTTCGCTCAAAATCCGTTTTTTGGGCTCAAGCCATGGCGTCCTGATGGAAGAGTACCAGAGAATTAGTGTATCGTGGTAGACTTTTTCCCCTTTATAAGTGAGTGCTAAAACATTGAGCCGAAAGCATAGTGGTCTATACTAGAGCTACCGTGAGGCAGTTGCCTTCCTGCCCCCCTGGCATGGAAGTCCCCACGGGCTATGCTGAGATCAAAGTGGTCATGGGAAGGCTATTCATATAGGCTGAAGGAACAATGAGATCCAGAAGATAAGTCAGAGCGATTTGGTATTCGCGTCGAAACAAACTAGAAGAAGTTGTGGTTGTACACTTCGTGCATGGAGTTGACTCATCTTCATAACTGAGTAAGTATTCGCTAAGGAAACTTACTTGCTCTATATAAATAAATGCCCGGAGTAAATCCTGGCATTTTCCTTAACCAAGAATAAAGGGTAATAAAACTATGACAATTAGTATATTTCATAGTAAGAAAGGAGCAAGGGAGACGCACAAGTAATAAAATAGACATTTTATTAGATAATTGCAGGTAAATCAATACATGTCATGCAATAAATAGTAAAAAACATTTACATTGATAAAAATGTACATAGTCATAAAGGCGTGCTCTTGAGTCTGAAAGGGAAGAATCAAGTATTAGTAGGCACTCGTTCTACGGAACGTTAGTCTTTATGTAACACACGTCATGCACGTGGCATGTAGCACTCATGTGGTAATCTACTATGACATTTCACCTGAGGTAAGAACAGTTAAAGAAAGCACAAGGTGGTTTCTGCTTCACTACGTATCACTTGAGGGTCAACATAGGCACCCGACGAGTTAGAGTCCCTAATAACTCACTGTTCTAAGCAGAGTTCAGAGCAGGTTTCATAACACTACCTGCGGCTACCACAAAATGTTTCACTTCGTGCACTTGTTTCGCATAATGTTTAAAGAAAACACGCGAGGATTTCCAGCCTGTATAGTTCTTGAGGCTTTCGAAATCCATACTCTGAAAGAAATTCAGAGACGAAGCGACTTTCCTAGGATCATGACCAGCGGGTGTACTGTCTGGATCCGCTCTGCGAATGAAGTAGGTGATTTTAGCTCTCAATTGTTTCAGTGACAGGTCGCTGCCCGATGTTTCTCCTTTGAAGAGTTGGCCTCCACCAAAGTTTGAAGTTCTATGAATATAGACCTTAAGGCTCTCTACTGGACATAGAGAGGCATCTTCCTTCAAGGGGCATATCCTCCACGGGCCCCATCGTTTGGTAGGTAATTCGTTTTTTGCGAGAAACGTCGGATCAGGGAAGAGGGAGAGGTCTCCTGAATCGTTGAAAACGATATGTCCCTCTTCTCTAGATAGTGCCACTATTTCGCTGACTCGGGCTCCCGAAGCTAGAGCGAAGAGAAATATAACTTTCTGAGTCGGGTCCTTAAGAGGGCATGAATCATTGTCCAAGTTGGAGGCGAAGTGGAGAACTTTGTCTAGAGACCAAGTGATTGGTTTCGGAGGGGGTGCCGGTCGTAAACGGGCACAGGCCTTCGGTAGTTTGTTGAAGATGTCGCTAGACAGATCTATTTGGAAGGCGTATGACAAAGGTCTAGTCAAGGCCGATTTGCAAGTAGAAATCGTGTTGGCTGCCAAGCCTTGTCCATGAAGGTGAATGAAGAAGGACATGCAAAAATCTATGGTGATTTTCGAGGGGTTCTTTGCCTTGACGAAGGAGACCCATTTCCTCCAAGACGATTCGTATTGCCTTCTCGTGGATTCGGTCTTGTATTCCTCGAGGAAGTCTAGACTTTCCTTCGAAATCCCAAACCTTTTCTTAGCGGCTAGGGTGAGAAAATCATGAGATGAAGGTCCTTGATTTTCGATGATGAAGCGAAGACAGTCGACTTCTGTATTTGCTGGGAGAGAACTGGGTCCGGGAGGGGGATCAGCGTTGGCTGCATCTCCAGGATCAAGGGGTACCAGTTGCTGCGGGGCCACTTGGGAGCCACTAGAGCTGCTGTCCCTTTGAAGGTTCTCAATTTGGAGAGGACTTTCAGCAGAAGATTGGTGGGAGGGAACAGGTAAATCTTGGCCCATCTGTTCCAATCCAAGGTCATGGCATCCACCGCTTCCGCTTTGGGGTCCTCGTACGGGGCTACATATCGAGGAAGTTGATGGTTGTCGCTCGTTGCGAAGAGGTCGATCTGGAGTTCTGGGACTCGGTGAGAGATGAAGGAGAATGATCTTGCGTCTAGAGACCATTCCGACTCTATCGGGTTTGTCCGAGATAGAGCGTCCGCTGTCACATTGCGGAATCCTTGTAGGTGAACTGCAGACAGGTGCCATTTCTTCCTTTCTGCCAGACGGAAGATTGTCAGGAGCACCTGATTTATCTTGGGCGATCTTGAGCCCTGGCGATTGAGACAACGCACTATCACAGAGCTGTCCAGGGTCAGGCGAATGTGTATCGACGGGGGCGGGGAGAGTTTCTTCAGCGTCAGAAGAACCGCCATGGCCTCCAAGATGTTGATGTGAAACGTCTTGAATAGGGGAGACCAAGTGCCTTGAGCCTGTTTTTGGTGGGAGTGACCTCCCCAACCCTCCAACGAAGCGTCCGTATGGATGTTGAGAGATGGAGGTGGGTGTTGGAGAGGAAGGGACCTTTTTAGGGCCCTCGCTTCTGACCACAGCTTTAGAAGAAGTCGAAGTCTGCTTGGGAGCCGTCTCTTGAGGTCTCTTCGAGCGATGGATGCGGAACGTCTCCAGACTCCCGCTGCATCCTTTAGCTGTGCACGAAGCACTGGGTTTGTGATCGAGGCGAACTGTAGAGAGCCTAGAACTTGTGAACTTGTTCCTGCTGGCGTCTTGAGATCCGTTTGGATTTTAACAGTCGCTTGACAGACCCTGCTATTTCCTTCCTTTTCTTTGCTGGAATGGAAAGGCGGTGTGACTGAAGATTCCAGTGGATGCCTAACCATTGGAACTTCTGAGCTGGAGATAGGCGAGACTTTTTCGCGTTTATCTGGAATCCCAGGTGTTCGAGAAACTGGGTAACTTTTCTGCAGGATTCTATACAATCCTCAGGCGAGGGCGCCCACACTAGCCAGTCGTCGAGGTAGGCCATCACCTGGACGTTTTGGATGCGGAGCTGTTGTACTACTGCGTCCGCTAGCTTTGTGAATATCCGAGGGGCCACGTTGAGTCCGAAGGGCATGGCCCGGAAGGCATAGCTTTTCCGTTGGAGTCGGAATCCTAGGTAGGAGGAAGCGTGATGGTTCATTGGTATGTGCCAGTATGCGTCCGCCAGGTCTATCGAGACCGTGAAAGACCCTCGAGGCAGGAGGGTTCTGATCTGTTGAAGAGTCAGCATCTTGAACTTGTTGTTCGATATGAATACGTTGAGGGGGGATAAGTCCAGAATGACTCTGAGTCTGTCTGAGTCTTTCTTGGGGACACAAAATAGTCTCCCTTGGAACCTTGTGGACTTCACCCTTCTTATCACCTTCTTGTTCAAGAGGTCTAGCACATATTCTTCCAGGAGGGGGGTTGAACGTTGGAAGAATTGCTGGAAGGTTGGGGGTGGTTGCGCCCAGCTCCAGCCCAGACCTTTCTTGATGATGCTGTGTGCCCAGGAGTCGAAGGTCCAATGATCCTGGAAGTGGCGGAGTCTTCCTCCCACCGGAAGCACTTCATTGCTTCTGGGGTCCCGAGGACTTGCTGCCTCGGCCGCTAGCTCCCTGTCCTCCTCTGCCTCTGGAGGGCCGGCGAGAGGAATCTCTGCCAGAACCCCTGCCTGAGCTTCTACCTTTGGGACGAAAGGTAGTGGAGTGCTGCTCGAAGGCGGGGTTGAAGGCCGGTGATGAGGACAAAACCGGCTGTGGGACCAACTGAAAGGTCTGTGGTGGCTGAGCGGCCACTTGGGGAGTAGCGGGTGCCGGAAACTGACGTCTGTGCTGACGTTGCTGGGGTCTATGCTTCGACTGCTTCCTCTTAGGCTGAGGACCGTCATCCTGAGAGGGCTTTTTCTTCCTAGACATGCCCCATTTGTTGAGAAGGTTCCTGTTCTCAGATGCGGCCTTGTCTGTGATCTCTTTCACTAGATCAGACGGGAAGAGGTACTTGCCCCAGATGTTGGAGGAAATCAGTTTCCGGGGTTCGTGTCTGACAGTGGCACTGGAGAACACGAATTCTCTGCAGGCTCTACGAGCTCGCATGAAGTGGTACAGATCCTTGACTAAGGTTGCCATATGAGATTTGGCAAGGACCATGTAATGGTCAGGGACTCTGGTGTCGCCAGCCATTACGTCCATCTGGACCTGGAGAGTGAGAGATGCTGCCAGCCTCTCCTTCGTTTCCTGTTCCCTACGAAGGAGGTGATCGTTTAGCTTGGGGAGGTCCTCATTAAACTGACGTCCAGCAACGTCAGGATCTAGTTTGCCCACCACGAAGGTGTGTTGCACATCCTTCCAGTGTTTGGTGTCGGGCGGGGTGACTGCGGAGAAAGGTCTGCATTCCTCCAATGCAGGGCAGGATTTCCCTTCTTCTACAGCCTTAAAGCAGGCAGCGAAGGCCTTTTCCGTGAAGGGTATCACCACTTCATCGGGCGCAACGTAGGTGGGGTACTTCTTGCTCAGAGCCGGAAGTCCAGAGCAGGTAAAGCCTCTGCTCTTAAGCGCTTTGGCAAGCATAGCCTGGGCCTTCGAGAGATCGAACACTATTTTCTCCTTCGGTTCGGTCTCTTCCTTTGAGGATGGTTCTGAACGTAGACGGACGTAACAGTCCGGATACGCCTCAAAGCGGGGGAAGAACTCCACTTCTTCCAGGGGTATGGAACCGATCTTATCGCTGACGAAAATCTTGTCGTCAGCGATGACCATATGCTCGGCGAATCGCCACGGATTGTCGCTCGAGCATGCGGGGAGGTCCTTGATGGAGATTTTGCGAGATTCCTTGGAACCTCCCATCGACCGAATGATCTGGTGAGTTTCTTGGAGCTTCTGCTCCATCACGGATTCAATGAGCCGAATCATATCCTGTGCCGTAGGTAGAGGAGTCGTGGTGGAGGACGTAGACGGGAGAGACACTTCCGTCGGTGTAGGAGTAGAAGGGGGGATGGAGGGAGGGGCATCCTCCTTATCGGACTCGGTATACACTACCCGGTCCTCTTCTTCATCATCCTCCCCTTCACCCTGGGCCATAAGGGTTTTCTCGGTGTCCTCCGAGATCTCTGACATGCGTTCATCATGTTCTGAATCCAGGTGACAATCATTCATGGACTGAGCCATGACAACATCAGGTTCCACTGTAATCTGGACTACGGGGATCTGTTCGACTGGGACCACTGAGTCTGGTGAGGCCTTTGGGAACAGCTAAGACCTCATTTCTTCTGTGGCTAGGTATGGGCCAGTGGCGTTCTTCTGAAAGCCACGTACCCACTTGCGTAGGTTGTCCCGAGCAGTGTCCCGAATCTCCGCTGAGGGAGAATCATAGAATGCTTTCTGTAAGCATTCTTGGCAGACCGAACAGGTGGTGGGGCCCCAGTACTTGAGATCCCCTCTCTTGTGAGCACAAGGGGCGTGTGTCCTACACGCCGTGTGTCCATAGAAGTGTGGCCGACGGACCGCGCAGAAGTCGTGGTCACACATGACGTACTCCTCCTGTAAAAGAAAGAGACGATGAGTATTGTAGAGTCATAATATGGCTCGTATATAAAGTTAATTATTAACAAGTTAATATTAACTTAAATTAATTGTGATGCACAGAAGGGTGGGTGAAAGGAGACAGACGCATGCCTCGTGTAACCCGCCCGGCTGGTTGCCATAGCATCGGACAGTCCCAGGTGGCCGTAGGCCTCCATGGAAGGTGTCTTGATAATGGGAATTCCATCTAGAATAACCATATTATAGACTAGGCTTGAAATCTTATCAAGAAAGTCTGGGGATCATGAGATCCTAGTAAGGTTCCGGCAACCAGACGTGCCAATTACACGTAGCGTGCTGGAAAGATGAAACACGCAAGAAGACAGAGTGAAAACTGAACAAAATGTACGATTCCGTACCAGTTTGTCTGCGTTAACAAGCCGTCTAGATGCGGTTTTTAGGAGCTATCGCTAGTAAAGATAGCTGAGAGAAGGGGTGCAAGGCATCTTGCCGCCTCCGGACGGGTCCGGCATACCCCCGGCACGCCGGAAGCCGCTCGAGCAGAGTTTCTGGCATTCAAGAATGATCATTCTATGGTCAAAAGAAGCCAGGGTGGCGGCAGCCGGTAGCGGCGGCCGCCGGCAAGGAGCGGCGGTTCCGGCAGCCGGAGGCAGTCGGAGGGTGACAGGGGTAAGGATAAAGGAGCATAGCCGGGGCCGGGGGCCGGCTGCTAGTGCCGGCACTCCGGGAGGGGTCGGCAGTGTGCCGAGGCTATGAGGGAATGGAGAGGCCACGGCGGTAAGCCGGCGGCCGGCGGCGATCCCCCGGCACTCGGGGGAAGGCGGCAAGGATAAGGAAGTCACCTGTAGCGGCGGTAATGCCGGGGTAGAGGCGGCAAGGGACAAGCACCAAAAATGGAGGTGGGATGGCAAGGCTGTACTAGCCTAGTCAAGACACCTCTGGAAAAGGTACCACCATGATAGAGGTGAATCTATCATCCTAAGCAGGGGCCGCAAAGGCCGGGGGCTAAGGCAGTCCAAGAGAGGACAGGGTGTACCCAAAGAAGGGGTGGAGACTCTTCATGTCGACCAAATGATAACTGACTCCATAGCACTATGGAGGGTCTATGTATCAGAGCGGACAACACTGGGAGCACCACGGGGTCCAGCACTCCAGCCTAGGGTGGAGTGTAGGACAGGGGACATATGAAGCCTAACCTACTGGTAGGTTAGGCTAGGCAAGAGATAGGTTGGGGGGGGGAAAGGGTCTTCTTATAAGAAAGGATGGGTTATGCACCAGAGCAGCCACCTAGGAAGGGAGATGCTCACCCTAACCTATAGTAGGTGGACCAACTGAAAAACGGTGCACGCGTATATTTCAGCAAGGTACATAAACCAGCCCTCCCAACCTAACCTGGTTTAGGGTTGTTAGACCCTAATCAAGGAAGTGAGAAGACGTATCGCAAGGAAAAGGTCAAGGACCGATTCAGCTTAAAGGAGGTGATCCTACCTTTAAGGTCCGCAACACTAAGGGAGGGGTCATTCCCTTAGGTGGGGAGGCGATACAGTACTCTGAGGAGTCTTGTCCTATCACATGTAATAGGGTACAAGATTACCAGAGGGAAGCCCTAGGGCTAGGGATGAAGAGAGCATATAGGGGTCCTATCATAAGGTTAGGTTAGCAAGGCACTCAAGATAACCTACCCCCTATATGGTCCCTGAAGGCGAAAAACACTTGCATCACTGTCAATGGTATTGTAAAATATTGCCAAAATCTTCATAACTAACACTAGGATGACTGAAATATCATGCATTAACACTGGTATAGGCTCACTGGCCTAGGGGCTAATCAAAGCCTACTGGTATGGGGTCAGCGAAGACCCTAACTAATGCGTCAAAAACACGATATAAAGTTCCTAGCTATGAAGACTAAATAACTAATAGCGCTGATTAGTAATTTATATACCGGTAAGGCTGTTGCGGCTAACTAAATAAGGCATGCAAGCAACAGCAGCGTCATAAAATGGCGCTGACCGGTCTGGCAAAGCTCTGCCACAATTATGCAAATATCTCGAAAAGTAAGATTTACTTTACGGTCAGAGCTTATTTAAACAATACTTTAACCTTTGTACTCAACTTTCCAGAAGAAGGTGAAGCTGAAGGTTGAGACATGGCGAGGATGCAAGCAGATAAAGTCGCACAAAGGGAAAAATACGTCCAATCGAGCGAGCTACTAGCAAAAGGATGAGGACGGACGTGACGTCATCAAAAGCAATGGCGTCCGTCTGTTTACATCGCGAGTACCGATATCGCCACATCTAGATTGGCTGCGGCTCAGCTCCCAGCCGCTCTCTGTCCGCCATATTGAAGCGTTAACTCTATATGGGGTGTAGATAGCTATGTGGCACGTTAATACATGCGTGTCCCCTGTTGATACACGATGTCTTAAGGGGAAACCCTTAGGATACTCGCTCCAGAAGTTAGAATTCTGTGATAACCTGTGGTTTAATCTAGATGGTAAGGATACAAGAACAATTGGTATTTTTCATTTCCATTTTTTTTTTCATGAAATAAGAATCGCCTTTCCTATCCATATGAGTTCCTTTGGGTGTTTGAAGATGGGATGGTAGGATTTATCTTTCAAGAGAGAAGATTCCCTAAAAATATTAACACTTGTAACTAAATTTACTATTTTTAATGATAACTTTGAAATCCCCGTAAAATTCGGGGAAAAAGTCTCGAACAGACTTATAAAACGGATCTATTTTGCCTCCTCTCTTTTTGAAATGAAAAGTCTTCGTTATGGTTGAATTCATTAGAATATTTATAGACGGAGGCCAGTTTTAATGCTGGATTTTGCTGAATATTATTAATTCATAAATAAAACAGGCTTTTGAAACGCTTTCAATGTAAAACATTGAATTAATAGATACCTTAATTCCCTTCTTTCTGTCCTAATCGATGGTTACATCGTTAAACACCCAGGCTTCCTCCACTCAATTGTACTTGACATAGCTTTCTTTGTTTTGTTCTGTAATTGTTGATGCCATTCAGATTTTATTTGCGCTACTGCGAGGTTGGTTCCACTTCTGTTTTATGTATATTTTTATTTGACTTTTTAGTTTTTTTTTATACTAATTTTTACTTTTTATATAAATTTGTATATTACTGTTTCTTAATGTTATAAATGTACTTCTTATTTGCAGCTCTGGAAGATGTGACATTGATGATCACGAAATGTCGTGATTTATAATAAATGAATTTTAGAATTGCTTATTTCCCTGTCCATTTTGAAAAAAGTAAATTACTGGCTTCCGCCACCTTTTCTGATGATGATGATGATGATGATATATATATATATATATATATATATATATATATATATATATATATATATATATATATATATATATATATATATATATATATATATATATATATATATATATATATATATATTTTTTTTTTTGGGGGGGGGGGCGGGCTCAGGCCACGTCGTTCTGATGGAAGTTCCTTTATTAGTAGCTTCCTAGGTATATTTGACTACAGTGATATATCCCAGAGAATTTACCGAAGGTATCCAGAATTCTAACTCCTGGAGCGAATATCCCTTAAAATTTAAAAAGGGATATCGCGTATATCAGAGGACGTATTCTTGACACGTCTCATAGCTATCTACACTCTCAATAGCGTTTTCACTTTGAGAGGGAAAAGTGGCAAGAATATAGGAGAGTCGTTAGAGAGGCGATGCTCTCGACACTCCTACTGTACTGTAAATAGTGCGCCGAATCTCCACCGCGAGGCGCCACCAAGCCATTCTTCATAGCTTTGTAGGTGTTGCAGATACAGTACCATAGGGAGGGATTCTTTATCCCTTTGTCAAAAAGAGGGTGGGTCCATCAGGACGACATGGCTACCTCACCCAAAAATAGATTTTTCGCTTCGCTCAAAATCCGTTTTTTTGGCTCAGGCCATGTCGTCCTGATGGATGTTTACCAGAGCATTAATGTAAATGTGGATTTTCAATAGTGCCATTATCTCGAGATGAAT
>NC_090736.1:54830966-54835966 GCF_036898095.1 Palaemon carinicauda | reverse complement strand
TCGGCACACATGTCTGAACTTATGCTAGGTTCACCTTTGAAAGAAGGAACAGTCTATAATGGCACTTGGTGCCCTCATTTAGTTTGTAGTACAGTATGTACCTACACACTCACCCTGGACTTAATCGTCCCAATTAAGACCACTGTTCCTCGCAGAGTTAAACAGTAGGGTTAACTACACGACCCACTGCTACCACAGATCTCTTAAGTTCCTCTACTTGCTTCGCATAGTGGCGAAAGAACACCCTGGAAGACTTCCAGCCCGTGTATGAACGGAGATGTTCAAAATCCATACAATTAAAGAAATTTAGGGATGAGGCAACTTTCGTCGGATCGTGACCTGCGGGTGTACTGTCAGGATCCGCTCTGCGAATAAAATATGTGATTTTCGCTCTGAGCTGATTCAGAGATAAATTTGAGCCTGATGTTTCTCCCCTGAATAGTTGACCACCCTTGAAGTCTGAAGTTCTACGAAGATAGACCTTTAGGCATTCTACTGGACATAGAGATGCATCTTCTTTCAGAGGGCAGATTCTCCAGGGACCCCACCTGTTGGTGGGTAACTCATTCTTGGCGAGAAACGTAGGATCCGGAAACAGGTTCAGATCCCCCCCATCCAGGAACTGAACACGACCTGCCTCTCTCGAGAGGGCTACGATCTCACTAACCCTGGCCCCGGACGCGAGTGCAAATAGGAAAATAAGTTTTTGCGTCAAATCCTTTAACGCACATTCTTCATTGCTCAACAGGGAGGCGAAATGAAGAACTTTGTCTAAAGACCATGAGATGGGCTTTGGAGGTGCTGAAGGTCTGAGCCTAGCACAGGCTTTCGGAACTTTATTAAAGATCTCGTTACCTAGGTCGATCTGGAAGGCAAATAAAATGGGTCTCATCAAAGCAGATTTACACACTGAAATCGTGTTAGCTGCCAACCCTTGGCCATGGAGGTGGATGAAGAAAGATAAGCAGAAGTCTGTTGAGATCTCCTGCGGATTCTTTGCCTTTACAAAGGCCACCCATTTTCTCCAAGATGACTCATATTGCCTTCTAGTCGATTTGCACTTATATTCCTCTAGGAAGTCTATGCTGGCTTTCGAAATCCCGAAACGCTTTCTCACCGCAAGGGCGAGAAAATCATGAGCTGCAGGGGCCGGGTTTTCTGTAATGAAGCGCAGACAGTCGACTTCTGGACTCGCTGGGTCAGAACTGGATGTGGTAGCGGCACGAACTTCATCTGTAGTTCCAACGCCAAGGGGAACCACATACTGTTCGGCCACTTGTGGGCCACTATTGCCGCTACCCCCTTGAAGGATCTCAGTTTGTTGAGGACCCTCAACAGAAGGTTGTGAGGAGGGAACAGATAAATCCTGGACCATCTGTTCCAGTCGAGGGACATTGCGTCCACTGCTTCCGCTAAGGGGTCCTCGTACGGGGACACGTACAGGGGCAACTTCTTGTTGTCTTTCGTCGCAAAGAGGTCTATCTGCAGTTCTGGGACTTGATTCAGAATGAAGGAGAATGATCCTGCGTCTAAGGACCATTCCGACTCTATCGGTGTGAACCTGGATAGAGCGTCCGCTGTCACATTGCGGACTCTTTGAAGGTGAACTGCCGACAGGTACCACTTCTTCTTTTCCGCCAATCGGATAATGGCTAACATCACTTGGTTGAGAGGTGGTGACCTCGACCCTTGTCGATTCAAGCATCTCACAACCACCTCGCTGTCCATCACCAATCTTATGTGGATCGAGTGACGCGGGGAGACTTTCTTTAAGGTAAGGAGCACTGCCATAGCTTCTAGAAAGTTTATATGAAAGGTCCTGAATAGCTTGGACCAAGTCCCCTGGACTTTTTTCCGATGAGAGTGACCTCTCCATCCCTCCTTTGAGGCGTCTGAGTGAATCGTCATCGACGGGGGAGGTGGCTGAAGAAGAACCGACTTCTTTAGATGTCTGGCTTGGGACCAAGGTCTGAGAAGAGTACGTAGCCGAGGCGGCACTGGTCTTCTCAGGTCTCTTCGCGCGTTTGATGCATACCTTCTCCAAACTCCGGTTGCATCCTTTAGCTGTGCTCTTAGCACTGGGTCTGTCACTGAAGCAAACTGGAGAGAGCCTAGTACCCTCTCCTGTTCGCTCTTAATATCCTTTCGGAATCTAGAAGTCTCTTGACAGAACCCGCTATCTCCTTCCTTTTCTTCGTCGGGATGGAGAAACTGTGTGACAAAAGGTCCCAGTGGATTCCCAGCCACTGGAACTTTTGGGATGGAGAAAGTCGAGACTTTTTTCTGTTGATCTTGAAGCCTAGGTTCTCTAGGAACTGGAACACCTGACTGGAAGCTTGCAAGCATTCGGTCTCGGATGCTGCCCACACCAGCCAGTCGTCCAGGTAGGCTACTACCTGAATTCCCTTTAGGCGTAATTGTTTGAGAGCTGCGCTCGCAAGCTTCGTGAAAATCCTTGGGGCTATGTTTAGCCCGAATGGCATGGCTCTGAAGGCGTACAGTCTCCGTTGTAGCCTGAACCCTAGGTAGGGGGAGAGTCGACGGCTGATTGGAATGTGCCAATAGGCGTCTGACAAGTCTATAGAGACTGAGTATGCCCTCTTGGGCAGTAAGGTCCTTATGTGTTGCAGTGTTAGCATCTTGAATTTGCAATTCACTATGAACTTGTTGAGTGGCGACAAGTCCAGAATGACTCTGAGCTTTTCCGAGTCTTTCTTGGGAACACAAAACAGCCTCCCTTGGAATTTGATGGACTTCACCTTTCGGATCACCTTTTTCTTCAACAGTTCTTGAACGTACTCCTCCAAAACGGGGGTGGAGTGTTGGAAAAACCGAAGGCACGGGGGTGGAGTGCTGTACCAGCTCCAGCCCAGTCCATTCTTGAGTAGGCTTTGGGCCCAGGGATCGAAGGTCCAGCGATCCCAAAATTTCATCAGTCTCCCTCCTACCGGTATCGTTTCACTTGGACTGCCGTCCTGAGGTCTTGCCTCCCTGACCACGACCACCTCTGAATCCCCTTCCCCTTGAGGGGCGCCTAGACGAGCCTCTGGCTGCTCCTCTAGGTTTTGCACGAAAGGAAGAAGACTGTCCTTCGAACGTTGGGGTGAATGTGGTTGACTGACCTGGCACAGCCTGGGGTACCCACTGAAAAGTAGTCGGGGTTTGTGCCACCATCTGGGGCACTGGAGGCAATGGCAATTGCAGTTGCTGTTGCTGTCTATAAGGCTTGGCTGGCCGAGACGGTAGCCTAGTCCTCATATTCTTCCTCTTTGGTTGAGGACCCTCATCCGGGGAAGATTTTCTTTTGATAGCCAGGCCCCACTTCTGGAGAAGGTTTCTATTCTCCACGGCGGCCTTATCAACAACCTCTTTGACCACATCGGTAGGGAAAAGGTCTTTTCCCCAAATGTTTGAGGAGATTAACTTCCTTGGCTCGTGTCTCACCGAAGCCCCGGTGAACACGAACTCCCTGCAAGCTCTCCTTGCCTTGACGAAGCCATAAAGGTCCTTCGTCACTGTGGCTAGGTGAGACTTAGCCACTACCATGAACATTTCATGGACCTTGGGGTCACTTGCCATCGTCTCAAGAGTAGTCTGATGAGACATTGAGGCAGCCAGTCTTTCTTTTGTCACGAACTCTCTTCGTAAAAGAGAGTCGGACAGCTTGGGGAGGTCCTCGCCGAATTGCCGTCCGGCAATATCAGCCTCCAACTTTCCCACTGAGAATGTCAGATGGACATCCTTCCAGTCTTTGTGGTCCATAGGCAGGGCCAGCGACAAGGGTTTACACTCCTCCAGGGAGGGGCAAGGCTTGCCGGCCTCGACTGCCTTTAGGACAGCCGCAAACCCTTTCTGTAAAAAGGGGAAGGCTCTATCAGGAGAGGACACAAAAGAAGGGAGCTTCTTGCTCAATGCAGCTACCTTCGAGTTAGAGAAGCCCCTCTCTTTCATCGAGGATGAAAGTAGGGCTTGAGCCTTAGCGTGGTCCATAATAATGACCTCCTTCGGCTCTGTCTCCTCCCTTGAAGCTGGTTTTTTTCTCAGCCGGACATAGCAGTCCAGATATGATGCCTTGCTGGGCCAGAATTCTACCTCCTCTAGGGGAACTGAACCCAGCTTATCTGAGATGACGATCTTTCCAGTCGTCATCGGCATGTGCTCAGCATACCTCCATGGGTTAGCATCTGAGCATATGGGAAGGTCTTTCACATTGAGCCTTTTCCGGGGCCCATGTGATTCTGCCAGGGACTGCATACGCAGTTCCATTGCAGCCGCCTTCTCCTGATTCTCCTTCTGCATTTGTTGGATCATTCCAACAATCGAAGAGAGGGCCTGTCCCAGTTCTACTGGGAGACCAGCCGATGTTGAGGGGATAGGCTCCGGCATCTGAACCGGAGTAGCCGACACCTCGTCGACCTCATCCTCTACGACATCCGGGGTTTGAACTTCATCCTGACCTTCTGCCAGGAGGTCTTCTTCCAAACGTTCGTCCAGGTCAGACATCCTGTCATCCAACTGGATGTCTTGCATCGCGACTGCGACTTCCACGTCCACCTGGACTTGATCTTGAGGGATCTCCTCTTGAGGCTGGGGAATCACTGCATCAGCTGATGCCTGGGGAAAAAGATACGCCCTCATCTTCTCACTTGGAAGATAAGGGCCAGAGGTGTTCTTCTTGAAGCCCCTTACCCAAGTACGAAGCTTTTCCCTTGCTTTATCCCTTGATTCCGCCGTTCTAGGGGAATCA
Source organism: Palaemon carinicauda (assembly GCF_036898095.1). Classification (NCBI taxonomy): domain Eukaryota; kingdom Metazoa; phylum Arthropoda; class Malacostraca; order Decapoda; family Palaemonidae; genus Palaemon; species Palaemon carinicauda. The sequence goes on along the minus strand of NC_090736.1, from coordinate 54,831,219 downwards.
AAAGCCTCAGTAATCAGGTTAGTGCATACAGTACATACCTGAGGGTCCCAATACTGGAGATCATCCTTGGAGACAGCGCATGCTGCGTGTCTCCTACAACACTCATGTCCGCAGAGGTTCTTGCTGCGGACATTGCAGAAAACATTTCCGCACTTCGGAGGGTCCTCCTGTAAAGAGAAGAAATTTCCATGAGTATCAAGTGAACTATGTATCACTGGATATGCATAGTATAGCATAACAATTCATAAAGGAA
>NC_090736.1:54815966-54820966 GCF_036898095.1 Palaemon carinicauda | reverse complement strand
TATATATATATATATATATATATATATATATATATATATACATATATATATACATATATAAATAATATATATATATATATATATATATATATATATATATATATATATATATATATATATATATATATATACAAATATAAATAATATATATATATATATATATATGTGTGTGTGTGTGTGCGTAAACGGTGTATATATAATGTATATACATGCATACATTTATATAACATTTGCGTATATATATATATATATATATATATATATATATATATATATGCATATATATATATATATATATATATATATATATATATATGTATATATATACATACATATATATATATATATATATATATATATATATATATATATATATATATATATATATATATATATATATATATGTATATATATACATACATATATATATATATATATATATATATATGTATATATATGTATATATATATATGTATATATATGTATATATATATATATATATATATATATATATATATATATATATATGTGTGTGTGTGTGTGTGTTACTAATGACTTCCATATATATTTCCCTGAGAATGTTATCGTCCTAAAATTAATCACCTCGCTTTAGAGTTATAGGAAGGAAGAGATGGGCTTGCTGCCACCGTGGATAAACACGTAAAAAATGTTATTTTCATTAGTAAAATAAATTTTTGAATATACTTACCCGATAATCATGTAGCTGTCAACTCCGTTGCCCGACAGAATTCTACGGGAGGGATACGCCAGCTATCACTATACTAGAAGGGGGTGTACTCACAAGCGCCACCTGTGGCCAGGTACTACAGTACTTGTTGTTGACGCCACCTCACTTTTTCCTCGGTCCACTGGTTCTCTATGGGGAGGAAGGGTGGGTCAATTAAATCATGATTATCGGGTAAGTATATTCAAAAATTTATTTTACTAATGAAAATAACATTTTTCAATATTAAACTTACCCGATAATCATGTAGCTGATTCACACCCAGGGGGGTGGGTGAAAAACCAGTGTACAAGACTAAAGGATAGCTAAGTATCCCGTATTTCATATAATCAGTTATCCACAATAACAATGAAATAATAAGTACCTGGTAAGGAAGTCGACTTGAACCGTTACTCTGCCTTTAATAAGATCGTCTTCCTTACTGAGCGCAGCGTTCCTCTTGGAAGGCTGAATCAACTCAAAGGTGCTAAAGTATACAGGGCTGCAACCCATACTAAAGGACCTCATCACAACTTTTAACCTCGGCGCTTCTCAAGAAAGAATTGACCACCCGCCAAATCAACAAGGATGTGGAAGGCTTCTTAGCCGACCGTACAACCCATAAAAAGTATTCAAGAGAAAGGTTAAAAGGTTATGGGATTATGGGAATGTAGTGGTTGAGCCCTCGCCTACTACTGCATTCGTTGCTACGAATGGTCCCAGGGTGTAGCAGTACTCGTAAAGAGACTGGACATCTTTGAGATAGAATGATGCGAACACTGACTTGCTTCTCCAATAGGTTGCATCCATAACACTCTGCAGAGAATGGCTCTGTTTGAAGGCCACTGAAGTAGTCACAGCTCCCACTTCATGTGTCCTTACCTTCAGCAAAGCAAGGTCTTCTTCCTTCAGATGAGAATGTGTTTCTCTAATCAGAAGCCTGAATAGTAAGAAACTGAGTTCTTAGAACTTGGAAAAGAAGGTTTCTTGATAGCACACTATAAGGCTTCTGATTGTCCTTGTAAAGGTTAAGACCTTTTTAGATAGTACCTAAGAGCTCTAACTGGGCAAAGTACTCTCTCCAGTTCATTCCCCACCAAGTTGGACAGGCTTGGGATCTCGAACGACTTAGGCCAAGGACGTGAAGGAAGCTCGTTTAGCAAAAACCGAGCTGCAAGGAACATGTAGCCGTTTCAGATGTGAAAACAATGATCCTGCTGAAGGCGTGGATCTCACTTACTCTTTTAGCTGTTGTCAAGCACACGAGGAAAAGAGTTTTTAATGTGAGGTCCTAAAAAGAGGCTGATTGGAGAGGTTCAAATCTTGATGACATAAGGAACCTTAGGACCACGTCTAGATACCAGCCTGGAGTGGACAACCGACGTTCCTTTGAGGTCTCAAAAGACCTAGGGAGGTCCTGTAGATCTTTGTTGGTGGAAAGATCCAAGCCTCTGTGGCGGAAAACCGCTGCCAACATACTTCTGTAACCCTTGATCGTAGGAGCTGAAAGGGATCTTACTTTCCTTAGATATAACAGGAAGTCAGCAATCTGGGTTACAGTGGTACTGGTTGAGGAAACTGCATTGGTATTGTACCAGCTACGGAAGACTTCCCCTTGAGACTGATAGATTCTGAGAGTGGATGTTCTCCTTGCTTTGGCAATCGCTCTGGCTGCCTCCTTCGAAAAGCCCCTAGCTCTTGAGAGTCTTTCGAAAGTCTGAAGGCAGTCAGACGAAGAGCGTGGAGGTTCGGGTGTACCTTCTTTACGTGAGGTAGACGTAGAAGGTTCACTCCTAGAGGAAGAGTCCTGGGAATGTCGACCAGCCATTGCAGTACCTCTAAGAACCATTCTCTCGCGGGCCAGAGCGGAGCCAACCAACGTCAGCCGTGTCCCTTTGCGAGAGGAGAACTTCTGAAGTACCCTGTTGACAATCTTGAACGGCGGGAATGCATACAGGTCGAGATGGAACCAATCCAGCAGAAAAGCATCCACGTGAACTGCTGCTGGGTCTGGAATCGGAGAACAATACAATAGGAGTCTCTAGGTTATCGAGGTAGCGAACAGATCTATGGTTGGCTGACCCCACAGGGCCCAAAGCCTGCTGCAAACATTTTTGTGAAGGGTCCACTCTGTGGGGATGACCTGACCCTTCCGGCTGAGGTGATCTGCCATGACATTCATACCGCCCTGAATGAACCTCGTTACCAGCGTGAGCTTTCGATCTTTAGACCAGATGAGGAGGTCCCTTGCGATCTAGAACAACTTCACGAAAGAGTCCCTCCCTGCTTGAAGGTGTAAGCCAGGGCTGTGGTGTTGTCAGAGTCCACCTCCACCACTTTGTTAAGCTGGAGGGACTTGAAGTTTATCAAGGCCAGAAGAACCGCCAACAACTCCTGCAATTGATGTGAAGTGTCCTTTGCTCCTGATTCCATGTTCTCGATCATTCCTGTCCGTCCAAAGTCGCACCCCAGCCCGTGTCTGATGTGTCCGAGAGGAGACGGCGGTCGGGTTTCTGAACAGCCAAAGGTAGACTTCCTTGAGAAGAAAGCTGTTCTTACACCACGCGAGAGAAAACCTCCTCTCTTCGGAAACAGGAACTGAGACCGTCTCTAGCGTCATGTCCTTTATCCAGTGAGCAGCTAGATGATACTGAAGGGGGGGAGGTGGATTCTCCCTAACACGATGAACAGGGCCAGCGATGAAAGTGTCCCTGTTAGACTCATCCACTACCTGACTGAGCATCGGTTCCTTCTCAGCATGCTCTGGATGCATTCTAGGGCTTGGAAGATCCTTGGGGCCGACGGAAAAGCCCGAAAAGCTCGACTCTGAAGATCCATACCCAGGGAGACAATGGTCTGGGATGGGATGAGCTGAGACTCCTCAAAATTGACCAGGAGGCCCAGTTCCTTGGTCAGATCCATAGTCCATCTGAGAATCTCCAGACAGAGACGACTTGTGGGAGCTCTTAAAAGCCAGTCGTCTGACGGAGCCGGACACAAGATCATGGTACTGCTGCACAGTCTGTGAACTGTCAACCATGGGGAAGCGAGGAAGTACAGTGACAACCCGAAGCTGTCTAGACTGTCTGGGTCGTACAGACAACTCCTTATCGGGTTGCTGAGGTTGCCGCACTGCGTCACAACAAGTCACTTCTGCTGGTTGTTGAACGTCTTCCCAGTGACACACTGACTCCGTAAACAAAAAATCCTTTAACAAGGACTAAGCTTGGACTGTATGTCTTGCAACACAGCTCAAGGTCTATGGGAGCAGGTGTGGTAACAGACGGGGTTAGTGACTGAAGTGGAACCATTACCTTCCCTGGAAGCATGTTATGCTTAAATAAAAGTCCATAGGAGGCTACGCAGCTAAAGGCTCCTCTCCAAATGACAGAGTCCTCAAGGGAATATCAGAAGGAGGGAGAAAAGCACTTTCTCATCTACAGGGACCATATCCGAGAAAAGTTAAGTTCTCTCAGTGAGGGTTTCAATGGTGCAAAAGCAGCAGACTAGAAGGCAACATTATGAAACTGCTTGACAGTCTAGTGAGTTGGCAACAACCAAAGATGTATGACTGAGAAGCATGCGGTAAGGTATGCAGAGCATGTTGTATGCAGAGCATGCTGTATGCAGAGCATGCTGTATGTAGAGCATGTTGTATGCAGAGCATGCTGTATGCAGAGCATGTTGTATGCAGAGCATGCTGAATGCAGAGCATGCTGTATGCAGAGCATGTTGTATGCAGAGCATGCTGTATGTAGAGCATGTTGTATGCAGAGCATGCTGAATGCAGAGCATGCTGTATGCAGAGCATGTTGTAAGCAGAGCATGCTGTATGCAGAGCATGCTGTATGCAGAGCATGCTGTATGTAGAGCATGCTGTAAGGTAAGCAGAGCGTGTTGCATGGCGTTTAACATTTCTCAGAAATTCCATGACCAGTGCTAGAGTGCTTCATGCATGCTTGCATGGGGTTTTAATATCAACATAATATTTACCTTACATTCATAACTCATGATTCATTTTTGTTTTGAAGATATTTTTGCCATATTTTGCGATATTGTTAAAAATATATTGCAAGGAATACATATATATTTTTATATAAGTAAGACAAATAACCTCCATTATCATAATGTTTGTGTAGACATACATGTATATGATTACAAATGCAAGTTATGAAAGTAATGAGGTGTTATTATTGTCATTTGTTATTTCTCAAGTTGAGGAGAAAGTGGCAGATGCATGCGTTGAGGTGGCTGACTCATAGCATGAGGTTGCTGC
>NC_090736.1:54800966-54808466 GCF_036898095.1 Palaemon carinicauda | reverse complement strand
AATTCATTAAAGATCTTTTGGCTTTTTTTATAAATTGTTAATTTTACATATGATATGTTCATCCTAACGCCAACCCACCTTCATATCAATTAAACCGAACATCCTACAATCATTCATTCAGACAATAAAATGAATAATTGTAATCTTCCCAAATATTCAAGTGCTGCAATAAATCGCTATTTTCATTTATTAGCTGTAATGGCGATATTTTCATCTTTCCTTCTCTGTGTCTGAAAAAAGAAAGACAAAATCTTCATGTATGCAAATAGCAAAACCGAATGAACTCCTTTGCTAAATGGAGCACGAATAAACGTATTTGCAATTCCTACCCCCACAAATAATAAGCTTAGTTCAACGGAAACTGATACAGCTTATTCATTCTCCTATAACTTCCTCCATATCGCTTGGCTTCGGTACAAGGATTGGTTGCAAAGATTACTTGCAAGGATTAGTTATCTTTCACTATGAGACCAAGTCTAAATTCCCGGGTCTTTATCTCATACTTAAATGGAAGTGACTGCACGGGTACGATGGTCTTAATTGCATTTCCATAAATACAGATGTGAGATGCAGAGGGAGTACAGTAGTTTCTTGTGTGGTTCTTGGGAAGGCTATTTGCCGTTTCTTGTATTTTCAGGTCTTTATCCACATAGTCGTTATCTAAATGGTCGGTATCCGAATGGTTGTTACCCAAAGAGTTGATTTCCGAATGGTCATTATCCAAACAGTTATTATCCTAATGGTCGTTGTCCAAATGTTTCTTATCCAAAGGGTCGTTATTCAAATGGTCATTACCCAAACAGTTATTATCCAAATGGTCATCATCCAAAGGGTCGTTATTCAGATTGTCATTATCCAAACAGTTATTGCCCAAAATGATCGTTATCCAGAGGGTTGTTATTCAAATGGTAATTATTCAAACAGTTATTTTCCAAATGTTCATTATCCAAAGAATCGTTATACAAAAGGTCGTTATTCAAATGATCATCATCCAACTGGTTATTGTCCAAATAATCGTTATCCAAAGCGTTCGTTATTCAAATGATCATTATCCAAATGGTTACTGCTCAAATGGTTGTTACCCAAAGGGTCGTTATTCAAATGATCATTATCCAAATGGTTATTGTCCAAAAAATCGTTATCCAAAGCGTCGTTATTCAAATGGTCATTATCCAAACAGTTATTGTCCAAATGGTCGTTATACAATAGGTCGTTATTCAAATGGTCATTATCCAAGGAGTTATTGTCCAAAGGGTCGTTGTTCATAGGGTCGTTATTCAAATTCATGTTATCCGAATGATCATTTTCTAAAATTTCATTATCCGAATGGTCTCTATCCAAATGGCCAATATCTAAACGGTTGTTATCTGATTAGTCGTTTGCCGAATAATCATTATCCAACCGGGTGTTCACCCAAAGGTCGTTATGCGAATGGTCGTTAATCTCACGGTTGCTATCCAAAGGGTCGTTATTCAAACGGTCGTTATCGAAACGGTTGCTATGCAGATGGTCGTTATCAAAACGATAACTATTCAATGGCGACAGAACAAGCAGTTCAACGAGCAGGATGTCAAGACTTACCACAGGTCCTTATTCATCACAATGAACAATTACACAGGTCAATTTTATCTCTGTATCTCTATTTTTAATTTCATCACTTTTCTTAATAAAAAAAAAGAGGTTTCCGTCAGAAATTCCAAGAAGACTGATTTTTTCATGTCAGTAATCTTTGACTATTATGGGTTTTGTATAGCTATGACTATAATCAATTTAGCCAATTCAACTCTTAATAAGTAATATCGTAGACCCCAACATTTATTTGCACGGATTCAATTACCTAGTCTCAGGTAGGTAATGATTTCATACATTGTTCCATGTATGTAATGATCACTCCTTTCAATCTAATTGTTATAACAGCAATGAACACAGAAGGAACAATCTGTAAAAAACAAACTTTCTGATCTTTTTTAGATAAGATATGTATCAGAGGTTTCCATTTTTTGTAGTTATTACTCCGTGAAATACTAAATGAAAATGTTTAAAACGAGTTACCGATAATCCTATCTTACCAAGAAAACATAATCATATCAAAAGAAAAATGTAAAATAAAAAATGTAAAAAAAGTATATCATGCAAATGACGAATTACCAGTTAAAAGTTTATTCTTCAATGGAGAGAAAAAGGTTGATGCTCTCTTTGTACTTATTTTTTATTTGTGTGTGTGGAGCGAACACTGGAGGGAGTGAGATGGGGGGTGGGGTGAGTTCAAGAGGTACATATAAGTTTTATATATCTATTGAACTCATTTGTTTTAAAAGCTATGAAATAGGAGGTAGAAATCATTATAGATCTGGTGTTGTCCTTTTTTTTAAAACTGATAAAATTTTCTTTTTCTCGACAAATTTATATCGAAAAAATAAGTTTTTATCGGTGTTTGCATTCTGTTCAGATAGTATGAAACATAATTAATTACTAATTGATTGATTAACTAAATGGATGTCGAACTGGCGTCACAGTAACAAAGGTTCCTTCCCTTTGGAATATATGAAATAACTGATGACTTCCAATTTTAGAATCATATTCAGGAATATATATATTATCGTTTTAAAGGTCTAAGGTTTAAAAGTCGCTCATAAATGACAGAAGCATGAGATATTGACAATGCACTATCGGGGCAATTTACAAGAGCCTCTCTACCCAAGCTAGGACCAGGGAGGGTCAGACATTGGCTGCTGTTGAGTTAGCAGATAAACATATAGGCTCCCCTTAATACCACCCCTTAGCTCACAAGGATGATGAGGTTGCAGACACTAAAAGAAACTATCGATCTTGAGCGTGACTCGAACCCAAGTCCGGCAGATCGCCAGGCAGGGATGTTTCCAATAGACCACCACAACCCATGGCATATATTGATGGAGGTTGAGAATGTTAAATTTTATGAATAATTTTCTAAGTGATAATTAAACTGAAGATTTCCGTAAAAATATACCTTTTAATTTTCTTTTAATAATCTGTTTTCCTTTATTACCTTACTAGTCTAAATAAACTAATTACCTTACGGAATAATAATAAAGTCTAACCAATTATCTATGAGTGTGCTTATTTTAACTTTGATTTGGATATACTAAATTATCTAAGATTCAACAGTTCTTTAAAAAGATCTCAGTATATCCACATTAGTAGCCTATAAACGCTCAAAAACCTCCAAATAAAGAGAAATATCCTTTATTTAGTGATGCTGACAAGGCATATCATTCTCAAATGTCTACCTTATCTCATACCTACCTGACAAGGGTTGTGGTGGCCTGTTAGAAACGTCCCTACCTGTCGTGTGCCAGGCTGGGGTTCGAGTCTCGATTAAATTGTTATTTTCTTTTAGTGATTCAACCACACCATCCTTGTGAGCTAAGAATGGGGTGTTTTGAGAACCTATAGGTCTAACTGCTGAGTCAACAGCAGCTATTGCCTAGCCCACCCTGGTCTTAGCTTGGAGGCTGATCATATCATTATTATTATTATTATTATTATTATTATTATTATTATATCTTCAGGATTTATGGCTCGGGCATTATCCTACTAGCTAGGGCAATGTCGCTGTTCCTTGCCTCTGCCATTTAAGAGCGGTTGAGCGGCCTTTAGAATCCTCTTACTAAATTGAACTCCTTGAAATGCAGAATGGTTCATTTGGAAATAGATTTATTTCTATTGCACAGTGACATCCTTTAAATATGTCAATTTTGTGATTTACGTACACATTAAAGTAACGATAACAATACGCGAGTTACAGGTCATCTCTTTTATTTTATGTATAAAGATATTCATTTGATTGACACAAAGGTTCTTAAGTGTGTTTTGATATTAAATCTTATGAATTTTTTGTCGTTTTTGTTAGATTTGAAGGAGATATTTTCCCTTAATTTGGTTCATCATTAGTATTATTATTATTATTATTATTATTATTATTATTATTATTATTATTATTATTATTATTATTATTATTATTATTATTATTTTTAAATACAGGGAAAAATAGTGGATAAAATCAATAACAATTGGCGCTCTAATATTTGTATGCATGAAAGGAATGGTTACCTGCGTTATAAAATCTTGTGCAGAATGACTGAAGAAAGATTATGAATTATCTTATGATTAGTACCAATTACATTTGCTGGAAGATGAAAATTGCTGAAATAATTTCTTATAGAAATTGAATTTCATTGGTGAATTTTATCTGGCCACAGGAATCCAAATTTGTATACATTTATATAATGTAAGGACAGTGAGACAAACTTCACCAACGACAACTGACAGTTTATTCAAACAAACGTAGGAATATAATACAGGGTGCGGACGGAAAAGTAGCATGCGCGCAGGCGCCAATTCGGCTTGAACTAACCGCCAAAATATGTGTGTTTCTACACACGCACAAATACTTGAATTACAAGTCAATAGAAATATGTAATGAAATAATAAATACATGAAATTGTAGCTCTGAGGGAGCGGAATAAATATATACAGTTAGCCACAGTGTGGTGAAAGGAGAATTTAAATAAAATAGAGAATTCTGTGAAATTGCTGGACGACGGAGGAAGTGATGTCCTTACAAGTACCCCCCCCCCCCCACCCCCAAAGCATCAGGTGGCGTAGAGGGCTGATGAGACTAATCTTCGTGTCGTTTCGGGCGTCGGAGGGTTCCTCTTGTTCTTGAACGGAGGGGCGCGTCGGCGGTCGGTGTATGGATCGCTACCTCTTGTCGTCATTTGTTGCTTTTCTTCTCATTGGGCGCCTTGTTTTGAAGTGGCACTCTGGAGCTGTCAGGTCCCGCGGAGGCAGTGCCGCTCCCTTCGCGAAACTCCGGTTTCACTCGGTCCATTGAGACCCAGTTTTCTTGGCCATGCACGTCGAGAAGGAAGGCTTTCGTCGTTTTCTTGATTACTCGGTAGGGGCCTCGATAAGGTCTGGTTAGCGGCTGTCGATGAGCGTCGACACAGACAAAAACATACCCGCAGTCATCCAGGTTCTTTGGCTTGAAATGCTTAGTTCTGTCCTGGTAAGTTTTAAGACATAGCCTGAATTTCCTGGCGATGTCCCTAAGATAATCCAGCTGCGTGTCGTCGGTTGATGTGGGAAAGAATTCGCCTACGACTGCGAGCGCCTCTACGTAAACCTTTTCGGCGGGCGATGGCATGCCATCTGCGCGAGGGGCGGTGCGAAGGCTGAGGAGTACCCAAGGAAGTCGTGATTTCCAGTCCCCGTCGGTGCAGCTCGCCATCAGGGACGCCTTGAGGGCGCGATGAGTTCGTTCGACCATGCCATTTGCTGCGGGGTTGTATGCCGTGGTGCTGTGGAGAGTCGTTCCCATCAGGTTTGCCAGAGCGAGCCATATCTCCGACAGGAAAGCAGGACCTCTGTCTGTCGTGATGTCGTCAGGAACGCCAAATCTGCTCACCCAGCTTGACAAAAGGGCTTCGGTGCATGCTTGGGTCGTAGCTTCGGTCATCGGCGATGCTTCCAATCACCTCGTGGAGCGATCGATGATTGTCAGCAGGTAGCGAGCAGATCCCAAAGGCGGCAACGGTCCCACGACTTCGATGTGTATGTGACCGAAACGTCTTTTCGGTTGGGGAAAATCACCTATCCCCGATTCGGTGTAGCGGCTGATTTTGCTTGATTGGCCGTTGATGCATGTCTTTGCCCATTCCCGGGCATCCTTTTTGATCCCTGGCCAGACGAACTTTTCAGACAGAAGGCGAGCAGTGGTGCGTCCCGAGGGGTGTGAAAGTTCATGGATGATGTCGAATATTTTTCTTCTGCAGGAAGCTGGAATCCAGGGACGTGGGTGGCCGGTGCTGGTGTCGCAAAGGAGGGTTACTCCTGCTGGCCCGAGGGGAATCGCAGTTATCTTGAGCGCGGATGGCCCCGTCAGGTGATCCTGTGCCTCTTGGTCGGTGCGCTGCTCGGATGCGAGGTTGGCGTAATCGATTCCCAGGTGGATTGCGTCGATTTCAATCCTTGAAAGGGCGTCCGCAACTGGGTTTTTCTTTCCGGGAACGAAGCTTATGGTGTACCCGAATTCGGCGATTGCTGCGAGATGACGTTGTTGTTGAGAGGACCATGCGTCTGTCGATTTTGTGAAGGCGTGTACGAGGGGTTGATGGTCCGTCGCGATTGTGAAGGGTGTGCCCTCCAGGATTTGCCTGAAGTGGCGGACGGCGAGGTAGACGGCAAGGAGTTCCCTGTCGAAGGTGCTGTATCTTGTTTCGGCGGGTTTCAATTTCCTGCTGAAGAATGCCAGCGGTCGAGGAGAGCCATCAACGAGCTGTTCCAGCACAGCCCCACAGGCGACATTGCTGGCGTCGGTCGTCAGTCGCAGGGGTGCGTTATTGTCGAAATAAGCCAGGGTGGTGGCTTTTGCGAGGGCGTCCTTTGTCCGGGTGAATGCGTTTTGTTGGGGAAAACCCCACTCAAGTTTCTTCGCCTTTCCCTTCAGGACATCGTCGAGGCGTGTCAGGGTCTGTGTGACATTGGGGATGAAGCGCCTGTAGTTATTGACCATCCCCAGGAACTCTTGAAGTTGGCGGGTGGTCGTAGGTACCGGGAACTTTCTGATGGCGTCCACCTTGGTTGTCATGGGTTTTACCCCGCACGAGGATACGCGATGACCGAGAAAGTCCACTCCTTCCGCGCCGAACGTGCATTTGTCGAAACGTACGACCAGGCCATTCTCCGGTAGGCGTTTGAGGACGGCACGGACGTGCCTACGGTGTTCCTCCTTGGTCTTTGAGAATATCAGGATATCGTCGACGTAGCAGACGCAGAATGGTAGGTCGCCCAGGATGCTATCCATTAGTCGTTGGAAGGTCGCCCCCACATTGCGTAAACCAAAAGTTGAGTATGCGAAGGTATAGGATGCGAAAGGTGTCACAATGGCAGTTTTCGGAATGTCCTCCGGAAATACGGGGACCTGGAAGTAAGACTTGAGAAGGTCCATCTTGGTGAAGTATTTCGCGCCATGCAACGCATTCGTCAGGTCTTACATGTTGGGCAGGGGGTATTGGTCGGGCGTTGTGATGAGGTTGAGGCGCCTGTAGTCACCGCAAGGTCTCCAGGTCCCGTCAGGCTTCTTTACCATGTGTAGGGGAGATGCCCAGGGGCTCGATGCTTTCTTACAGATACCCATGCGTTCCATGTCCTCAAAGGCGCGTTTGGTGTCCTTCAGCTTCTGGGGCGGGAGGCGGCGGAATTTGGCATAAGTAGGAGGTCCTGTTGTCGTGATGTGGTGGTAGATCCTGTGCTTGGAGGGGGATCCCGGCGAGTGTCGGAGCTCGGGCTTGAAAACGTCAGGAAATTCTTGCAGGAGGTCGGCGTAGGGCTGCGTCGTTACAGCGGATACGGATATTGTGGCAGGGCCGGCTCTTAGGGCGCGGGACTGGCAGGTTCCTGTGTCGATGAGGCGTTTCCCAGCAACGTCAACAAGTAGTCCGTGGTGAGCGAGGAAAT
>NC_090736.1:54790966-54793466 GCF_036898095.1 Palaemon carinicauda | reverse complement strand
AAACCTATGATTGTTTTTTCTTAGCCAATTCTGGTATACGCGGATGAGTGCTTGAAAGGGCACAACGCAGGTTATTTTCTACCTCTAATCTACTGCGCTGCATCGTTTTACTTTGTAACAGAGTTGAAAAGCCGACTCACAAAGATATGCCGATACAAACGGAAGCAATACACGGATAGAATTCTTCCACTTTTGGGTAGGAATCGCACATCAGAGGCCAAAATTCTGTTATCGATTTCTCATCGAACGCATCTCTTACACCCGAATCAGTTTTTAACTCCAAAACCTCATCTTGACAATCATCAGGAACTTTTTCAACTGACAGTTTGAATGCATTTCTGACTAAATCCAACTCATCATCACCAAGTTCGGGAAAATATCGTCTGAATTAATTTTCCAGTGCTGTCAAATGCTGCCAAGTTTCATTTTTTTGCAAATTGTGGAAGCACCTTGTCTTCACCACAAACAGCAAGAATAGATGACAATTTCCCAAACATTACTACATTATCTGCATTTACCCTTCTCTTCCAATTTTCAAGCTTGCTCATAAAAGCTTTCAAGGCATCTACGAGTTTAATAATGCTTGTATTCCTTCCTTGCATCTGAAGATTCAGTTTATTCAGTTGCTCAAATATATCAACCAAACAGGCAAGATGCATGATCCATCCCTCATCACTCAGCCAGGCAGAAAATTCTGTTTTACCTTGCACTTCAAAAAACAATTTGATCTCATCTCTAAGCTCAAATACTCGCTCCGTTACATTTTCTCTTGACAGCCAACAAACATTTGTGTGAAAAAGAAGCGAATGATGGGTTGCATCCATATCAGTACATAACTGCTTGAAAAGTCGTGAGTTGAGTGCCCCTCCTTTGACGAAATTTACAATTTTAATTGTTTGATCCAAAACCTTCTCTAGCGGAGCAAGAAATGTATTTGAGGCTAATGCCTGACGATGGATTATACAATAAATGCCTTTCAGTTTTGGAGCTCGCTTTTTCACACATACTTGGAATCCTGATTTTGTCCCTAACATAGCTGGTGCTCCATCTGTACAACACCCACTGATATTATCCCACGAAAGATTTTCAGATTCAAAAAAGATGAAACCTTCTCCGAAATATCAGAGGCCTTGGTAGTTAGTTCAAGAGGGGAACAAAAGAAAAACTCCTCCTTAAATGAATCTGAGTGAACATACCTTGCAAACACCACCAACTGGGAACATGATGCCACATCAGTTGATTCATCAAGTTGATTGAAAATAAGCCAAATATTGAAGACTTGATCTCCTGCACAACTTGATCCATGATGTCAGTGGCCATATCACTTATCCTCTTTTAAACAGTACTGTTTGCTAATGGAACCTTTGCAATTTTTTTCTTCATTTCATTTCCCAACACAATTTCCACCATTTTGAGAGTGCAAGGCTTATCAAATTTTCCCCAATTATATGTTTTTTCTGCTTTGCTATTTCAAGTGCTACGACATAGGAAGCTTCAGTAACTTTGTGGTTTTTCTCTTTAAATTCTTCTGTTGAAACCAGCCTCATCTTTATGAGAGCATTCCCATGGCGTTCAGAAAAGTTTTTTTTTTTGTCTCTGTGATGAGGATGAACATTTTACAAATGCTGTCTCATCTTTGCTGGTTTCATAGAATCGTTTGTCAAAGCTTTACTACAAATAACACATTGGGGCCTTTCTTCTCCATTGATGATGATGGATGTGAATCCATATTCAATATATGAATGATCGTACTTTCTTGAAGATACAATCCTGGAAATCAGGTTCACTCAGACACTTATTGAGGACAATTCAAGACTGAAATTGGTATTTGCTTCTCAGCTATTTATAGTTCAGGAGTTCCCAACCTTGGGCCTGCTAAGTAATTTTCTTGGGGCCTACTTAATTCCCCAGCCATCTGTCTCTTCCTCAGTACCTTTTCCAATCCTAGGATATAATCCCAGCCCAATTGACAGGCCAGATATGCCAAAGCCTATAATTGCTCTCCTCACCCATGAACTTACTTCGATCACAATTCACCCCCTAAAAACCCAGAATTCACCCCTGGGGGTGAATTTCACCCCCATTGAGAACCTCTGCTCTAGCTAGTAGGACAATGCCCTAGAGACTGAAATCATATACATGAACTGCAGCCACGCCCACACTCCACCCAAGCTGGGACCAGGAAGAGCCAGATAATGGCTGCTGTTAAGTAGATCTACAGGCTCCATATATCCTCTATCCTTAGCTCACAGGGATGGTGAGGTTATAAACACTACAAGAAACTATCTGGCTCGAGCGTTTTCCAATAGGCCAGCATAACCGTAATGAATAGATTGTAGGAATCCCAAATAATTTCTACTTCACTTTCAGCAAGATATATACTGTATATACATATATATATATATATATATATATATATATATATATATATATATATATATATACTGTATATATATATAAATATATATACATATATATACATATATATACTGTATATATA
>NC_090736.1:54780275-54790466 GCF_036898095.1 Palaemon carinicauda | reverse complement strand
ACATTCATGCCCAACCCTCTATTTTTTACTACTCCCTTAACTGCCCCCAACACTTTGCAACCTTCATTCACTCTCTGACGTACATCTGCTTCCCACTCCACCATTTGCTGCAACAACAGACCCCAAGTACTTAAACTGATCCACCTCCTCAAGTAACTCTCCATTCAACATTACATTCAACCTTGCACCACCTTTCCTTCTCGTACATCTCATAACCTTACTCTTACCCACATTAACTCTCAACTTCCTTCTCTCACACACCCTTCCAAATTCTGTCACTAGTCGGTCAAGCTTCTCTTCTGTGTCTGGCTACCAGTACAGTATCATCCGCAAACAACAACTGATTTACCTCCCATTCATGGTCATTCTCGCCCTACCAGTTTTAATCCTCGTCCAAGCACTCGAGCATTCACCTCTCTCACCCACTCCATCAACATACAAGTTAAACAACCACGGCGACATCACACATCCCTGTCTCAGCCCCACTCTCACCGGAAACCAATCACTCACTTCATTTCCTATTCTAACACATGCTCTACTACCTTTGTAGAAACTTTTCACTGCTTACAACAACCTTCCACCAACTCCATATAACCTCATCACATTCCACATTGCTTCCCTATCAACTCTATCATAAGCTTTCTCCAGATCCATAAACGCAACATATACCTCCTTACCTTTTGCTAAATATTTCTCGCATATCTGCCTAACTGTAAAAATCTGATACATACAACCCCTACCTCTTCTAAAACCACCCTATACTTCCAAGATTGCAATTTCTGTTTTAGCCTTAATCCTATTAATCATTACCTCTTACCATACACTTTTCCAACTACACTCAACAAAATAATACCTTT
Organism: Palaemon carinicauda; assembly: GCF_036898095.1. Classification (NCBI taxonomy): domain Eukaryota; kingdom Metazoa; phylum Arthropoda; class Malacostraca; order Decapoda; family Palaemonidae; genus Palaemon; species Palaemon carinicauda. Next base: position 54,789,609 of record NC_090736.1, on the reverse strand, counting down.
TGAATTACAAACACTCATGCACATCTCCTTTACCCTTATATATTGGTACAATACATGCACAAACCCAATCTACTGGTACCATTGACAACACAAAACACATATTAAGACAATCTCACCAACCATTCAAGTACAGTCACACCCCCTTCCTTCAACATCTCAGCTTTCACACCTTCCATACCAGATGCTTTTCCTACTCTAGTTTCATCTAGTGCTCTCCTCACTTCCTCTATTGTAATCTCTCTCTCATTCTCATCTCCCGTCACTGGCACCTCAACACCTGGAACAGCAATTATATCTGCCTCCCTAATATTCTCAACATTCAGAAAACTTTCAAAATATTCCGCCCACATTTTCCTTGCCTCCTCTCCTTTTAGCAACCTTCCATTTCCATCTTTCACTGTCTCTTCAATTCTTGCGCCAGTCTTCCTTACTCTCTTCACTTCTTTCAAGAACTTCTTCTTATTCTCTTCATATGACTGACCCAATCCCTGACCCCACCTCAGGTCAGCTGCCCTCTTTGCCTCACGTACCTTGCGCTTTACTTCCACATTTTTCTCTCTATATATTTCATACTTCTCTATACTATTTCTCTGCAGCCATTCTTCAAAAGCCCTCTTTTTCTCTTCCACTTTTACCTTCACTCCTTCATTCCACCATTCACTGCCATTCCTCATGCTGCCTCCAACAACCTTCTTGCCACATACATCACTTGCAATCCCAACAAAATTTTCTTTTACTAACTTCCACTCCTCCTCTAGATTACCAGTTTCTGTTACTCTCACCTTGTCATATGCCATTTACAACCTTTCCTGATATTTACTTTTTACCCCCGGTTTTATTAGCTCTTCAACCTTCACTAGCTCCCTTTTACATCCACCTCCTACTCTATTCCCCCACTCTTTTGCTACAACTAATTTTTCCTTCCACCAAAAAAATGATCAGACATACCGTTAGCCATAACCATAAACACGTGCACGTCTTTCAATCTCCAAACATATTTTAGTTATCAACACATAATCCATTAATGCCCTTTCTAATACTCTTCCAATTTGCCACTCTTACCCATGTATACTTATTTTATCTTTCTCTTAAAAAAAGCTAGCACTTATTACCGTCTCTTGTTCAACACACATATCTACCATTCTCTCACCACTCTCATTTTCACCTGATACGCCATACTGCCCAATGACACCTTCTACTTCTCCAGCGCCCACTCTAGCATTTAAGTCACCCATAACAACTACATAATTCCTTCTACCCAGTCCTTCTACACACCTAGTTAATTCATTCCAGAACTCATTCCGCTCTTCTTCACTTTTCTCACTACCTGGCCCATACGCACTGACAAACGCTCAACATTCCCTACCCAACCTAACCCTTACCCACATTAACCTAGATGATATCTCCTTCCATTCCACTACTTTACCTGTCCCATCCATTCACTCAGCAATAAAGCCACACGCCTCTCTCGCTCTTCCCCTTTCAATCCCAGACACTCTACCAGACATTTCACCAAACATCACTTCACCTTTCCTTTCATCTTTGTCTCACACAAGGCCAATACATCCATCCTTCTACTTCAAACATACTTCCAATCTCACATATTTTACTCTATATCGCACTACATCCACGCACAATCAGACACCCCAAAACTAGAGTGCGGGGAGCAGTCACTCTCCCCCCAGCTCCATCCCTTTGTTAATGCCTCGTAGGATTTTTATATATATATATATATTCTATATATATATATATATATATATATATATATATATATATATATATATATATATATAGTATATATATATATATATATATATAATGTCCATATCTCTGATTGTAGTGTACAAAGGCTCCTCCATGTACACACATGAATCTTGAAGCATAATCTAGAATATAGTATGTGCTTCCTAACATATATTCATCTCTTGCCGAGCAAATAGGACCTACTAAACACCAAATCATTGCAAACATCTAAACTCTTTCATTGCGAGATTATGAAAGAAGAAAATACACTTAAAATTTATTTCTTTGTTTCTTTATGATGCACTTCGTTTAATACGCCTTTAAATCTCATAAAAGCAGGTCGAAGATAGGGTTAAAAAGTACGGCATAATGACAGGGCCAATGAGAGTAGTAATGCCAAAGACATAACTACACGCAATTTTAGAGACTTCAACGATCGATTTTGCTATGAATTCTGTCGGGTGGAAACTTACTTCATGCATTATGCACGGTGACTGTTCCGGAGAGAGAGAGAGAGAGAGAGAGAGAGAGAGAGAGAGAGAGAGAGAGAGAAGAGAGAGATTATCCCCTTGTTCATAATGTAATACATTTCTGCAATCTGCTGAGTGCTTCAATGGGGATATTAAATGATAATAGTCTTTACTTGATGAAATACCTGTTCAATTTTCTTTTTAATACTTCGTGTACATACCCCCATACAATAGTTTTATACACACACACACACACACATTTATAATTATATATATATATATATATATATATATATATATATATATATATATATATATATATATAAATGGTGTATATATAATGTATATACATGCATACATTTATATAACATATTTGCGTATATATATATATATATATAATATATATATATATATATATATATATATATATATATATATATATATATATATATATATATATATATATATATATATATATAAACCAGAGGGAAAATGAAAATACGAAATATACGATTAAGTCCTGACTAGTTTCGTGATACTTTTTCAGAGGACTGATTTATCGAGAGAGGTTTCTTTACATTTTATAGGGAAAGTAAACGTACGAACATACATGAGAGAATTAGAGAACAATGACACTCTACATAAATACATAAGCAAAACATACACATACAGACATACACACACACACATACACACATATATATATATCGTCGTCGTCGTCGTCGTCGTCGTCGTCGGCGCCCACTCGTGTCCGAGTATTGGGTTCTGTCGTTACCCATCAGCCTCCTATCTGTGGGGTGGGTGCTTATGCCTGATGTGGCTGTTAAGTCCTAGTCTGTGGTGGAAGAGTCGCGGACAGTGTTCACAAGGGAGGGTAGGTGGTGGGCGGGGATGTTCTTAATCGCTCTCTCCTTCTTCTCCTCCTAGCCTCCTCATTTTGTCTCCTCCTCTCCCTCGAAGTCCACGGTGCCATGGTGTACTGTACTCCTCCAGGTTTTCCTGTCCCTGGCTGTTTCTTCCCATGAGGAAGGATCAATGTCAGTTAGAGCCAGGGTGCGCTTTAATTGATCTTTATAGCGCATTTTCGGGGCTCCTCGTGGTCTGGTGCCCTGGGTCAGTTCTCCGTAGAATATCTTCTTTGGGAGCCTAGATGGATCCATCCTATGCACGTGTCCTATCCAGCGGAGGCGGGTGGGGGGGTGGTGGATGATGGTGGCCTCCACGCTGGTCAGCGAGGCACGTTCTAAGACTTCAATGTTGGTGGTGTGGCTCTCCCCAGGGGATTTTCAAGATCTGCCTCAGTTTCATTTGTTGGAAGCGTTCTAGGATTTTAATATCGTTTCTATATAGCGTCCCATGTTTCACATGCATACAGGAGCGTGGAGAGGACTACTGCCCTGAACACCATTATTTTTGGTGGTCAATGTCAGTGCGTGGTTGTTAAATACGCGGCGGTTGAGTCGGCCAAAGGCGGAGTGGGCTGCCCTGATCCTGTTCTCAACGTCCTTTTTGCTTGTGAGATCTGATGTTAGGATGCTCCCTAGGTAGGAGAACTGGTCCACCTGTTCTAACGGTTGGTCATTCACTGTGGTATTGAAGTTGCGGAGCATCAGTCCTGGTGGATGTTGGACGAGGGTCTTGGTTTTGTCTGAGTTGACTTGCATCCCAAAGCGTTCGTAGGCAGAGTTGTATGCATCAGCTAACGACTGCAGGTCCTCTGCCGTCTGACCTGGGGGTGGGCATTGTCGTCAGCATACTGCAGTTCTCGCATTGCACACAAGGTGGTCTTGGTTCTGGCGCGGAGTCTAGCGAGGTTGAAAGCGCCTCCATCCATGCGGAAACGTAGGTCGACTGAGGGTGTGTCTGGGGGGAATCTCGTTGAGCATTGCTGCGGTGTATAGCGAGGAAACACGTCGGGGGCCAGAACACAGCCCTGCTTCAGGCCGCCGTTGATGGGGAATGGGTCTGAAAGAGAGTTCTGGTGGCAGACTCTCCCAATCATTCCGTCATGGAGGGCACGCACCAGCTTGACAAAATCGGGTGGGCAGCCATATCTTTTGAGGACAGCCCACATGGCAGGTCGAGGTACTTTGTCGAAGGCCTTTTTTCAAATCCCAGAAGATGAACATTATGGGCTGTTGTTGTTCGAGGCTCTTCTCTTGTAGTTGTCGCGCACAGAAGATCATGTCTATGGTCCCGCGGGAGGGTCGAAAGCCGCACTGGGACTCTGGCAGGACGTCTTCTGCGAGAATAAGGAGGGCGGGTCAAGGAGAATCCGAGCGAAAATCTTACTCGGGATGCTTAGTAGTGATATTCCCCGGTAGTTGTTACAGTTCTCCCTGTCTCCCTTCTTGAAGATGGTAACCATGTTTGCATCGCGGAAGTCACTGGGGGGGGGTCTTGGTCTCCCATATTTTCAGTATAAGGAGCATCAAACGGTTCCTCAAGCCAGGGCCACCGTGAGTGAGGAGCTCCAACGGGATGTTGTCTGGCCCTGGGGCTTTGCCGGGCTTCATGCGTTGCAGGGCCTTGTTGAAGTCATGGATGGAGGGTGGTAGTGCCATCCAGTGACGGACGGGATGCTGCGGGGTCATTCGCAGGAGATCGTCTGGGGTGTCTGCTTGGTCATTGAGGAGGTTCTCAAAGTGAGACCTCCACCTGGCCAGGATGCCCTCGCTGTCGGTGATGGTCGTGGCCCCATCCGCGTCCTTCAGGCTGCCCTCTGATGACCGTGTGGGACCGAATATTTCTTTTGTTGCTGCATAGAAGCTGCGCAGGTCCCGTTGGTCAGCGAAACTCTGTATTTCTGCAGCTTTTCTTTGCCACCAGGTGTTCTGGGCTTCACGGATACCTCTTTGGCAACCAGCTTCAGCCACCTTGTGAGCACATTTGTTAGCTGCTGTTGGTTGGTTTTCCAAAGACAGGCATGCTTGTCGTTTGGTTTCAATGAGAAGAGAGATGGTAGCATCATTCTCATCAAACCAATCCTGCCGTTTCTTGGTGGTGTAGCCTAGTGTTTCCTCGCGGCACGGGCCATGGCGTTTCTAAGGGTGGGTCCAGTGGTGCTCGACAGTGGCCTGACCCACAAGGTCTGCGAGGTATTGTTCGCAGGCCTCCTTGTAGTTCTGTGCCACCTGTGGGTTGCGGAGCTTACTACAATTAAAGCGTTGGTGTGGTACGCTGTCAGGTGCCCTTCTGGGTGGTCGTAGGGTCGTCACAGAGAGTCGGGAGATGAGGAGTCTGTGGTCCGTCCAGCACACACACACACACACACACACACACACACATATATATATATATATATATATATATATATATATATATATATATATATATATATATATATATATACATATACATATATACACATACATACGCATACATATATACACATACATATATATATATATATATATATATATATATATATATATATATATATATATATATATATATATATATATATATATATATATATATATATACATACAACATTATTACCATAATCATATAATCATGTATATATCAATACTTATATCTAGCATAACACTATATAGTGCCAATGTACTTATGCATACTATATAGAATAATTGTACCCTTTAATGAATGGTAGCTTAGGTCTAAATATTAATTTCAAAGCGACGTTAATTATTCACAATACATTCAATTCTACATTAAGTGGTTAAAGTTTTTTTTATATAGCTTACAAATCTCTTTACATATAAAGGCGTCGAGTTTATGCATTCCATGACCAATATTCAAGTTGTTTTCAAAAGTTTCTTTTATGGAACTGAAATCTATGATGTTTCTTTCCACTGAGTTATTTGAATGAACAAATTTCTTTGCACCTGACCAATTAATAGTGTGATTTTTTTCTCTAACGTGAACAAAGAGTGCATTATTATCTTGAGCATATCTGACACTTTTCTTATGTTGTTCAATTCTCTTTTCTAGGGCTTTACCAGTTTCACCAATATAGTATTTTTCACAAGCATTGCCTTTCTAATGAAAGGCCAGGTCGAAACCAACCATGCCTTTCATTAGAAGGGGCCAGCGTTCGATCTCAAGTATGATGTAGAAATTTATTTCTATTTGAACACTATGTTGTGTTGATATTTATCTATATTGACTCATTCGGGGTAATTTGAATGAATAACTACAAATTGTGTCACGTGGTGGGCAGGGAAGTCGGGTAAAACTCGCTGGTAAGAGACTGATGTCTCGCCAGGTAAATCCTTAACAGTTGGGTAGCGTTAGGTTCCGATTTCTTTTATGGCCTCTCCTGACATGGTTGGTTTCGACCTGGCCTTTCATTAGAAGGGGCCAGCGTTCGATCCCAAGTATGAGGTAGAAATTTATTTCTATTTGAACACGATGCTGTGTTGATATATATATAGATATATATATATATATATATATATATATATATATATATATATATATATACTCTATGTATATATATATATATATATATATATATATATATATATATATATATATATATATATATATATATATATATATATATATATATATATATATATATACTCTATGTATATATATATATGTGTGTATATATATATATATATATATATATATATATATATATATATATATATATATATATACATATATATATATATATATATATATATATATATATATATATATATATATATATATATATATATATATATATATATATATATATATATATATATACACACACACACACACATATATATATATATATATATATATATATATATATATATATATATATATATACACACACACATATATATATATATATATATATATATATATATATATATATATATATATATATATATATATATATATATATATATATATAGAGAGAGAGAGAGAGAGAGAGAGAGAGAGAGAGAGAGAGAGAGAGAGAGAGAGAGAGACGTAAAAGCCTCTTACTACAAGCATAACTCCTGGGATATGTATTCAAAATTCAGTAATGACCAAATATTCATTGAATTCATTACTTGTTTATTTTCTCAGAAAATGTGTTAGTTTCTTTGAGTGAAATTTGAACGAGTCTACATTATGAATAAGTTTAAAGAGTTTGCTATTCAATGTATTATGAATCACTGATTTTAAAGTATAACTTCTGTAAATAGAAATAGGTGCATAAAATTAATCATAACTTATGGCATAACAAACGCAAGTAGATTCATCATAAGTTACAACGTATGAAAATAGCCTGGCGAGACCGCTAGTTTTATGAAAAGTTTGCAGAACATTGATATGTTGTATGGGATTACGAAAGCTATAAAAATAAATTTCAATAATATTGAGAACAGATAATAACAAAAGAGGATTGCTATCGCTTGTTCCAATTTACAATGAACAGCGTAACTCAATCCTTTTTTGTTAACATTTGACTCACTCATTAGGCAGAGACAATCGCTGACTTCAAATCCGATGAGAGAATTTTTTAATATATTTGATGGCATACAAGTGTCATGGCGGAGGAGATAATATTTGCATAGGTTTTCTTCATCTCATTCTCTCTTCTATCTAGCAGCGACCAGTAACGGTCGGCTAACTACTAGTCTAGTAGGGCTACTGTTGAGCATCTAAGTCATTTTAATTTCCAGGAGCTAGCGAGAGCATTTCCGGTGATTTTATGTTGTCATAAACATCATTTACCCAATTGATTGATTGATTTTGAGTTATCTGGCGCTGGAAAGAGGTCATCAAAGAATTCTTGAACGAAACCTCTTAAAGCTTTCTGGATTTTTCATGATGTCATTATGGATTTTTCCATTGTAAATTCTGTAGTTTTCAGAAGTCAAGAACGAAGAGGGTGATACCATGAAAGTTTATCTCAAGTGTTCTCTGACTTACCCTGCACTTCCGTAAAGGTCTTAAAACAAATCACCAACAGTTCTAACGGATTTACCTTCAAATTTATCATTCTCATGTTTTCCACTATAGTTGCGATCACTGCCATGTGCACATACTCCGGATCAGCCATAGCAGTTTACAACACATAAATATAAAACACAACCCTTTAGCATTCTCGATACACTCATGGTAATTTCCAAGGAAAAGCCAAGAGGACACTAGTTTTAGTTGCCCTTCAAACCAATCGCACATTTCTATTTCTATAGATTGTGATGTCATGTTGCTTGTGTGAATTAAAGACTTGCAGTGTCCTTATCACCGACTGATTATAAATCCCCACACGAATGAATTCGCTACACTTAGCAAGAGTGCTTTAGCTACATTGATAAAGGAAAACACTAACGTGCGTGATTGTGGATGGGGAGCTGTACTTTGAGATCGAAAATCTCAGCTGTGATTGGTCGCTGCAAAGTGCTTCTCCACCCACCCACCCACTCCCGGCTCCCCACACAAATACCTAATACATACAGCTTTTGGTGCTTTGAGATGTGAATACCGAAGCACTCAGAAATGTGGTAGTTGAGTTTACTCGTCCACAGTCAATACTACAGGGTATTTTGTTTTTCACATTATACGTAGTATTTTAAACATTTTCAAACTAAAAATAAAGATTTACAAAGTCACGCAGAATTTCAAAATAGACAATTTATTTTTTTCTAGCCCCCCCCCACACACACATATATATATATATATATATATATATATATATATATATATATATATATATATATATATATATATATATATATATATATATATATATATATATATATATATATATATATATATATATATATACTGTATATATATATACGTGTATATATATATATATATATATATATATATATATATATATATATATATATATATATATGTATATATATATATATATATATATATATATATATACATATACATGTATACATATATAAGTATATATATATATATATATATATATATATATATATATATATATATATATATATATATATATATATACCTTAATGTTGGTGCTGACCTTAAAATATTCTATCTCATTTGATCATTGATCCTGTATATTTAATTTCACATTTCCTTTCATCGCTGGGATATTCTTTTGGGCTTATAGGGTACGGTTACTGCTTTCCAGGTATTGTTGTAGCTTATCTAATATATATATATATATATATATATATATA
>NC_090736.1:54767775-54775275 GCF_036898095.1 Palaemon carinicauda | reverse complement strand
TAATGCACTCTTTGCCCACGTTAGAGATAAAAATCACTCTATTAATTGGTCAGGTGCAAAGAAATTGGTTCATTCAAATAACTTAGTAGAAAGAGACATCATAGAGTCCAGTTTCATAAAAGAAACCTTTGAAAACAACTTGAATATTGGTCATGGAATGTATAAACTCGACGCCTTTATATGTAAAGAGATTTGTAAACTATATAAAAAAAACATTAACCACTTAATGTAGAATTGAATGTATTGTGAATAATTAACGTCGGTGTTAAATTAATATTTAGACCTAAGCTACCATTCATTAAAGGAAACAATTATTTTATATAGTATGCATAAGTATATTGGCACTATATAGTGTTATGCTAGATATAAGTATTGATATATACATGATTATATGTTTATGATATTAATGTTGTATACATATAAATGTATATATGCCTAAGTATGTATGTGTATATATGTATATATGTATGTGTATATATATGTATATATGTATGTGTATGTATATGTATGTGTATGTGTAAGTATTTATGTATATGTATATGTATATGTATTTGTATCTGTATGTATGTATATATATGTATATGTGTATGTGTATGTATATGTATGTGTATGTGTGTATATATGTATATGTGTGTATATGTGTGTATGTTAGTATATATATATATATATATATATATATATATATATATATATATATATATATATATATATATATATATATATATATACTGTATATATATATATATATATATATATATATATATATATATATATATATATATATATATATATATATATATATATATATATATATATATATATATGTATATGTATGTATATATATATGTATATATGTGTATGTATATGTATTTTTGTGTATGTTTTGCTTATGTATTTATATAGATAAGGCTACCGCATTGATATATAAATAACTGTAATGAAAGTAAAATAAGAAGAAAACAAGAATATACCCGCCACTAGAAATGACCCTTTTTAGCAGGTGTCTAACGAGCTTGCGGACTCCTCCTCCTCACACCTGAGTCAAGCCCAGGTAGTGGGTAAGGGAGTGTCATTGTTCTCTAAATCTCTATATGTATGTTCGTACTTTTGCTTTCCCTATAAATTGTAAGAAACCTCTCTCAATAAATCAGTCCTCTGAGGAAGTATCACGAAACTAGTCAGGACTCAAGTGTATATTCTGTATTTTCATTTTCCCTGTGGTTCTTCTGCATATATATATATATATATATATATATATATATATATATATATATATATATATATATATATATATATTTTTGGGCTCAAGCCATGTCGTCCTGATGGAAGTTCCTATAGGGTAGCTTCCTAGGGTATATTACAACTACGGCGATATTCCCAGAGAATTTACCTTAAGGTACCAGAATTCTAACTCCTGGAGCGAGTATCCCTCGTGAAAGGGATATCGCGACATATCAGAGGACGTATTCAAGACACGTCACATGGCAATCTACGACCTGAACAGAGATTCGTCTCGTAGGAGGGAGATTGACGAGATACGAATTCGGGAAAGAAAAAGGGGAGCCGCTCCCAAGGCTTCCCTATCCCCCGATTCGTATGCGTGCCTGGCGCCAATCCTGGCGCCATCTGTATTCCTTTTTGCGTAGCTTAACAACTCGGTGTTTTTTCCTGTTTTTTTCGCAAATCTTGGATTTATTCAACTTTTCATGGCTTCTTCGTCTTCGTTGACCTCGGATAAGTTGAGTATAGTGTCTGTTATGTATAAATGTAGGCTCTTGGTAAAATTTTGAGTGATTAATAGGATTAATCTTTGATACAAGAGCCGTAGCCTACCAGAGGTGTCCTGGACACTGTCACTCGCTAGGTATAAATTAGTTAGTCAGAGTGACATGCCTGGTTGTTTTGCTTAATAAAATTTAGCTATTTAGCTTTACATAGGATTTCCTTTCGTGCTTAGTATTATTTGGCGAAGTATTCGCCATTCTGGCCTACGCTAGGCCATGTAGCCTAGTCGTTTGGTCCTAGTACTTAATGCATGATTATGGTTTTTCCGAGTGTAATTAAAATTTTATTGAAGCTTTAGGCTATATTTTATATATTATAGACTGTGTGGAATATTTCCAAGATTGTATACGTGAGAGTTTCGGTGAATTAGGTAATCGATTCTCTTGGTGCCTAGGCTAATTGCTTATGGAGCCTTAGTATACTTTATTATACTCCCCGGTTGCTTTCTTTTCTTCGGAAAAGGTATGCAATCCCTTTCCCTCTGTTTAAGCCTTGGGCTTATCCCTAAGTGGTTTTTTCCGAATTTATTTTCGATAAAACTATACTAGGGTGTTACTGTACCTTCCGGTTCCAGCAGAGTCTGGTTCAAAGAGGGACAGAACAACAGAGTTTTTAGTCTGAGTCCGTGTTGTTTGGCTTGGGGCAGAGTCTCCCTCGCTGACCTAACACTTTCAAAGGGAGCTTAGCTCCCTTAGGTCACTATCGAAGGTTTCTGTAGTTATGATTCCTTCTTCTGTGATCGACCAGACTAAGTCCTGTTGCTGTTCTCGGGGAGGATAAATCTTCCCTTGGGAGTAGCAACGCCTTCCTTGCTTTGGTGCTCTGGAAGCTGGCAGGTATTATACTACTGCGCTGGCCCTTTCCCTTAGATCTCCCTTAGGCTAAGACAAAGTTCTTGGCTGCGGGTGATCTGTCACTAAAGCAAGGTTGGCAGGACCCTCTTGTCCCTTCCCCCTCTATCTCCGTAATGGCCTAGCCATTACTGTACTGTACCTTGCCGGCCGGCAGAGCTGGCCGGCAGGGGTATTACTGTACCATATGTCCTTCTACTTCTGGACCTAGTATAGGTTGGGATTTGGATTGACTAAGCCCATTGCCGGCCGGCAGAGACGCTGGACGGCAAGGGTCTTATGTTTTCGAGTGCTGCCCGGACCTCTCTTGGTCCCTCATCCATGCCTGCCGGCAGAGCCGGACGGCATTGGTCAAGGAAGCCTGAATTAAGTTTCTCCCCTTCCTTATATGCACTCTTTCGGTTGCCGGGCTTGGGGGGTTGTGTACACTCTTATCCCGGCAACCATTCTATTTTCTTCTAGTGCTGTACCTGTCCCGGCTGCCGGCCTATGAGGCCGGCAGCCGGGCAGGTGTAGTCTTCTGGTTCTTTTGCTGCCGGCTGGCATCGGTCTTGTACCTTTGCCGGCCGGCTTATGTCAGTCCTTGTCTGCCGGTCACCAAGAGTGTGGCCGGCAGCTGGGTACTACCTTGTGTAGTTGCTGGCCGGCAATCATTGCCGGCCAACACTGGCTGTTGCTGGCCGGCAGCTGCTGCCGCCGGCACAGGCATTTGAACCAGAGGGCTGCCACCCTATAGCTGTTAAGTAGTATACTTTAAAGCTAATTGTGGTGTGTGCCGGCCGGCAAAGGCAGGCCGGCACACATTCTCCTATACTGTACTATTATTCTTCTGTATAGCATATACAGTAAGAAGAAAACTATAGTAAAAGTTTAGGTACAGCACTGTATCTTCTAACACTATTGTGTTTTCTTGCACAGCCCTTTGCTGTTGCCCTCAGACAGGAAGCAGAGTTCTTCCCCGTCTATTATCCAGGATTTTAAAATCATTGCCTAGGTGTGAGCTCCACCTGTTTCCTCTGGAAACCTTGCATTGGTTACTCTAGTAGAGATAAACCATTTTGATTTTATTATCTGGAAGGCTGCAGCAATGGGTTGTGAGGGAAACACAAGTGTGTGTCTTTCATTTATGAATTGTTATGCTATACTATGCATATCCAGTGATACATAGTTCACTTGATACTCATGGAAATTTCTTCTCTTTACAGGAGGACCCTCCGAAGTGCGGAAATGTTTTCTGCAATGTCCGCAGCAAGAACCTCTGCGGACATGAGTGTTGTAGGAGACACGCAGCATGCGCTGTCTCCAAGGATGATCTCCAGTATTGGGACCCTCAGGTATGTACTGTATGCACTAACCTGATTACTGAGGCTTTTGATTCCCCTAGAACGGCGGAATCAAGGGATATAGCTAGGGAAAAGCTTCGTACTTGGGTAAGGGGCTTCAAGAAGAACACCTCTGGCCCTTATCTTCCAAGTGAGAAGATGAGGGCGTATCTTTTTCCCCAGGCATCAGCTGAGGCAGTGATTCCCCAGCCTCAAGAGGAGATCCTTCAAGATCAAGTCCAGGTGGACGAGGAAGTCGCAGATGCGATGCAAGACATCCAGTTGTGTGACAGGATGTCTGACCTGGACGAACGTTTGGAAGAAGACCTCCTGGCAGAAGGTCAGGATCAAGTTCAAACCCCGGATGTCGTAGAGGATGAGGTCGACGAGGTGTCGGCTACTCCGGTTCAGATGCCGGAGCCTATCCCCTCAACATCGGCTGGCCTCCCAGTAGAACTGGGACAGGCCCTCTCTTCGATTGTTGGAATGATCCAACAAATGCAGAAGGAGAATCAGGAGAAGGCGGCTGCAATGGAACTGCGTATGCAGTCCCTGGCAGAAACACATGGGCCCCGGAAAAGGCTCAATGTGAAAGACCTTCCCATATGCTCAGATGCTAACCCATGGAGGTATGCTGAGCACATGCCGATGACGACTGGAAAGATCGTCATCTCGGATAAGCTAGGTTCAGTTCCCCTAGAGGAGGTAGAATTCTGGCCCAGCAAGGCATCATATCCGGACTGCTATGTCCGGCTGAGAAAAGAACCAGCTTCAAGGGAGGAGACAGAGCCGAAGGAGGTCATTATTATGGACCACGCTAAGGCTCAAGCCCTACTTTCATCCTCGATGAAAGAGAGGGGCTTCTCGAATTCGAAGGTAGCTGCATTGAGCAAGAAGCTCCCTTCGTTTGTGTCCTCTCCTGATAGAGCCTTCCCCTTTTTACAGAAAGGGTTTGCGGCTGTCCTGAAGGCAGTCAAGGCCGGCAAGCCTTGCCCCTCCCTGGAGGAGTGTAAACCCTTGTCGCTAGCCCTACCTATGGACCACAAAGACTGGAAGGATGTCCATCTGACATTCTCAGTGGGAAAGTTGGAGGCTGATATTGCCGGACGGCAATTCGGCGAGGACCTCCCCAAGCTGTCGGAATCTCTTTTACGAAGAGAGTTCGAGACAAAAGAAAGACTGGCTGCCTCAATGTCTCATCAGACTACTCTCGAGACGATGGCAAGTGACCCCAAGGTCCATGAAATGTTCATGGTAGTGGCTAAGTCTCACTTAGCCACAGTGAAGAAGGACCTTTATAGCTTCGTCAAGGCAAGGAGAGCTTGCAGGGAGTTCGTGTTCACCGGGGCTTCGGTGAGACACGAGCCAAGGAAGTTAATCTCCTCCAACATTTGGGGAAAAGACCTTTTCCCTACCGATGTGGTCAAAGAGGTTGTTGATAAGGCCGCCGTGGAGAATAGAAATCTTCTCCAGAAGTGGGGCCTGGCTATCAAAAGAAAATCTTCCCCGGATGAGGGTCCTCAACCAAAGAGGAAGAATATGAAGACTAGGCTACCATCTCGGCCAGCCAAGCCTTATAGACAGCAACAGCAACTGCAATTGCCTTTGCCTCCAGTGCCCCAGATGGTGGCACAAACCCCGACTGCCTTTCAGTGGGTACCCCAGGCTGTGCCAGGTCAGTCAACCACATTCACCCCAACGTTCGAAGGACAGTCTTCTTCCTTTCGTGCAAAACCTAGAGGAGCAGCCAGAGGCTCGTCTAGGCGCCCCTCAAGGGGAAGGGGATTCAGAGGTGGTCGTGGTCAGGGAGGCAAGACCTCAGGACGGCAGTCCAAGTGAATTGATACCGGTAGGAGGGAGACTGATGAAATTTTGGGATCGCTGGACCTTCGATCCCTGGGCCCAAAGCCTACTCAAGAATGGACTGGGTTGGAGCTGGTACAGCACTCCACCCCCATGCCTTCGGTTTTTCCAACACTCCACCCCCATTTTGGAGGAGTACGTTCAAGAACTGTTGGAGAAAAATGTGATCCGAAAGGTGAAGTCCATCAAATTCCAAGGGAGGCTGTTTTGTGTTCCCAAGAAAGACTCGGAAAAGCTCAGAGTCATTCTGGACTTGTCACCACTCAACAAGTTCATAGTGAATTGCAAATTCAAGATGCTAACACTGCAACACATAAGGACCTTACTGCCCAAGAGGGCATACTCAGTCTCTATAGACTTGTCAGACGCCTATTGGCACATTCCAATCAGCCGTCGACTCTCCCCCTACCTAGGGTTCAGGCTACAACGGAAACTGTACGCCTTCAGAGCCATGCCATTCGGGCTAAACATAGCCCCAAGGATTTTCACGAAGCTTGCGAGCGCAGCTCTCAAACAATTACGCCTAAAGGGAATTCAGGTAGTAGCCTACCTGGACGACTGGCTGGTGTGGGCAGCATCCGAGACCGAATGCTTGCAAGCTTCCAGTCAGGTGATCCAGTTCCTAGAGTACCTAGGCTTCAAGATCAACAAGAAAAAGTCTCGACTTTCTCCATCCCAAAAGTTCCAGTGGCTGGGAATCCACTGGGACCTTTTGTCACACAGTTTCTCCATCCCAATGAAGAAAAGGAAGGAGATAGCGGGCTCTGTCAAGAGACTTCTAGATTCCGAAAGGATATCAAGACGCGAACAGGAGAGGGTACTAGGCTCTCTCCAGTTTGCTTCAGTGACAGACCCAGTGCTAAGAGCACAGCTAAAGGATGCAACCGGAGTTTGGAGAAGGTATGCATCAAACGCGCGAAGAGACCTGAGAAGACCAGTGCCGCCTCGGCTACGTACTCTTCTCAGACCTTGGTCCCAAGCCAGACATCTAAAGAAGTCTGTTCTTCTTCAGCCACCTCCCCCGTCGATGACGATTCACTCAGACGCCTCAAAGGAGGGATGGGGAGGTCACTCTCATCGGAAAAAAGTCCAGGGGACTTGGTCCAAGCTATTCAGGACCTTTCATATAAACTTTTTAGAAGCTATGGCAGTGCTCCTTACCTTAAAGAAAGTCTCCCCGCGTCACTCGATCCACATAAGATTGCTGACAGACAGCGAGGTGGTTGTGAGATGCTTGAATCGACAAGGGTCGAGGTCACCACCTCTCAACCAAGTGATGTTAGCCATTTTCCGATTGGCGGAAAAGAAGAAGTGGTACCTGTCGGCAGTTCACCTTCAAGGAGTCCGCAATGTGACAGCGGACGCTCTATCCAGGTTCACACCGATAGAGTCGGAATGGTCCTTAGACGCAGGATCATTTTCCTTCATTCTGAATCAAGTCCCAGAACTGCAAATAGACCTCTTTGCGACGAAAGACAACAAGAAGTTGCCCCTGTACGTGTCCCCGTACGAGGACCCCTTAGCGGAAGCAGTGGACGCAATGTCCCTCGACTGGAACAGATGGTCCAGGATTTATCTGTTCCCTCCTCACAACCTTCTGTTGAGGGTCCTCAACAAACTGAGATCCTTCAAGGGGGTAGCGGCAATAGTGGCCCACAAGTGGGCGAACAGCATGTGGT
>NC_090736.1:54755275-54762775 GCF_036898095.1 Palaemon carinicauda | reverse complement strand
TTGCCCAAATGATCGTTATCCAGAGGGTTGTTATTCAAATGGTAATTATTCAAACAGTTATTTTCCAAATGTTCGTTATCCAAAGAATCGTTATACAAAAGGTTGTTATTCAAATGATCATCATCCAACTGGTTGTTGTCCAAATAATTGTTATCCAAAGCGTTTGTTATTCAAATGATCATTATCCAAATGGTTATTGCCCAAATGGTTGTTACCCAAAGGGTCATTATTCAAATGATCATTATCCAAATGGTTATTGTCCTAATGATTGTTATCCAAAGGGTCGATACTCAAATGGTAATTATCCAAACAGTTATTTACCAAATGTTCGTTATAGAAAGGGTCGTTATACAAAGGGTCGTTATTCAAATATTTATCATTCAAATGGTTATTGTCCAAATAATTGTTATCCAAAGGGTCGTTATTCAAATGATCAGTATCCAAATGGTTATTGTCCAAAAAATTGTTATCCAAAGCGTCGTTATTCAAATGATCATTATCCAATCAGTTATTTTCCAAATGGTTGTTATACAACGGGTCGTTATTCAAATGGTCATTATCCAAAGAGTTATTGTCCAAAGGGTCGTTCTTCATAGGGTCGTTATTCAAATTCATGTTATCCGAATGATCATTTTCTAAAATTTCATTATCCGAATGGTCACTATCCAAATGGCCTATATCTAAACAGTTGTTATCTGAACAGTCGTTTGCCGAATAATCATTATCCAACCGGGTGTTCACCCAAAGGTCGTTATCCGAATGGTTGTTAATCTCACGGTTGCTATCCAAAGGGTCGTTATTCAAACGGTCGTTATCGAAACGGTAGCTATGCGGATGGTCGTTATCAAAACGATAGCCATTCATTGACGACAGAACAAGCAGTTCAACGAGCAGGATGCCAAGACTTACCACAGGTCCTTATTCATCGCAACGAACAATTACACAGGTCAATTTTATCTCTGTATCTCTATTTTTTATTTCATCACTTTTCTTAATAAAAAAAAGAGGTTTCTGTCAGAAATTCCAAGAAGACTGATTTTTTCATGTCAGTAATTCTTGACTATTATGGGTTTTGTATAACTAATACTATAATCAATTTAGCCAATTCAACCCTTAATAAGTAATATCGTAGACCCCAACATTTATTTGCACGATTTCCATTACCTAGTCTCAGGTACGTAATGATTTCATACATTGTTTCATGTATGTAATGATCACTCCTTTCGATCTAATTGTTATAACAGCAATGAACACAGAAGGAACAATCTGTAAAAAACAAACTTTCCGATCTTTTTTCAGATAAGATATGTATCAGAGGTTCCCATTTTTTGTAGTTATTGTTCTGTAAAATGCTTAATAAAAATGTTTAAAACGAGTTACCGATAATCCGATAAAACATAATCATATCAAAAGAAAAATGTAAAATAAAAAATGTAAAAAAGCTATATCATGCAAATGACGAATTACCAGTTAAAAGTTTATTCTTCAAAAGAGAGAAAAAGGTTGATGCTCTCTTTGTACTTATTTTTTATTTGAGTGTATGGAGCGAACACTAGAGGGAGTGAGATGGAGGGCGGGGTGAGTTCAAGAGGTACATATAAGTTTTATATATCTATTGAACTCATTTGTTTTAAAAGCTATGAAATAGGAGGTAGAAATCATTATAGATCTGGTTTTGTCCTTTTCTTTAAAACTGATGAAAATTTCTTTTTCTCGACTAATTTATTTCGAAATAATGAGTTTTTATCGGTGTTTGCATTCTGTTTAGATAGTATGATGCATAATTACTTACTAATTGATTGATTAACTAAGTGGATGTCGAATTGGCGTCCCAGTAACAAACGTTCCTTCCCTTTGGAATAAATGAAATAACTGATGACTTCCAATTTCAGAATCATATTCAGGAATATATATATTATCGTTTTAAAGGTCTAAGGTTTAAAAGTCACTCATAAATGACAGAAGCAAGGGATATTGACAATGCACTATCAGGGCAATTTACAAGAGCCTCTCTACCCAAGCTAGGACCAGGGAGGGTCAGGCAATGGCTGCTGTTAAGTTAGCAGGTAAACATATAGGCTCCCCTTAATACCACACCCTTAGCTCACAAGGATGATGAGGTTTCAGACACTAAAAGAAACTATCGATCTTGAGCGTGACTCGAACCCAAGTCCGGCAGATCGCCAGGCAGGGATGTTTCCAATAGACCACCACAACCCATGGTATATATTGATTGAGGTTGAGAATGTTAGATTTCACGAATATTTTTTAAGTGAAAATTAAACTGAAGATTTCCGTAAAAAAAAAAAACCTTTTAATTTTCTTTTAATAATCTGTTTTCCTTTATTGACTTACTTGTCTAAATAAACTAATTACCTTACGGAATAATAATCAAGTTTAACCAATTATCTATGAGTGTGCTTATTTTAACTTTGATTTGGATATACTAAATTATCTAAGCTTCAACAACTCTTTAAAAAGATATCAGTATATCCACATTAGTAGCCTATAAACGCTTAAAAAACTCCAAATAAAGAGAAATATCCTTTATTTAGTGATGCTGTCAGGGCATATCATTCTCAAATGTCTACCTTATCCCATACCTACCTGACGAGGGTTGTGGTGGCCTGTTAGAAAAGTCCCTACCTGTCGTGTGCCAGGCTGGGGTTCGAGTCTCGATTAAATTGTTATTTTCTTTTAGTGATTCAACCACACCATCCTTGTGAGCTAAGAATGCGGTGTTTTGAGAACCTATAGGTCTAACTGCTGAGTCAACAGCAGCTATTGCCTAGCCCACCCTGGTCTTAGCTTGGAGGCTGATCATATCATTATTATTATTATTATTATTATTATTATTATTATTATTATTATTATTATTATTATTATTATTATTATATCTTCAGGATTTATGGTCAATCTCTCGGGTATTATCCTACTAGCTAGGGCAATGTCACTGTTCCTTGCCTCTGCCATTTAAGAGCGGTTGAGCGGCTTTTAGAATCCTCCTACAAAATTGAACTCCTTGAAATGCAGAATGGTTCATTTGGAAATAGATTTATTTCTATTGCACAGTGACATCCTTTAAATATGTCAATTTAGTGATTTACGTACACATTAAAGTAACGATAACAATACGCGAGTTACAGGTCATCTCTTTTATTTTATGTATAAAGATATTCATTTGGTTGACACAAAGGTTCTTAAGTGTGTTTTGATTTTAAATCTTATGATTTTTCTGGTGTTTTTGTTAGATTTGAAGGAGATATTTTCCCTTAATTTGGTTTATTATTATTATTATTATTATTATTATTATTATTATTATTATTATTATTATTATTATTATTATTATTATTAAATCTAGGGAAAAATAGTGGATAAAATCAATAACAATTGGCGCTCTGATATTTGTTTGCATGAAAGGTATGGTTACCTGCGTTACAAGATCTTGTGCAGAATGACTGAAGAAAGATTATGAATTATCTTATGATTAGTACCAATTACATTTGCTGGAAGAGGAAAATTGCTGAAATAATTTCTTATAGAAATCGAATTTCATTGGTGAATTTTATCTGGCCACAGGAATCAAAATATGTATACATTTATATAATGTAAGGACAGTGAGACAAGCTTCATCAACGACAACTGACAGTTTATTCAAACATACGTGGGAATATAATACAGGTTGCGGACGGAAAAGTAGCGTGCGCGCAGGCGCCAATTCGGCTTGAACTAACCACCAAAATATGTGTGTTTTTACACACGCACAAATAATTGAATTACAATTCAATAGAAATAGGTAATGAAATAATAAATACATGAAATTGTAGCTCTGAGGGAGCCGAATAAATATATACAGTTAGCCACAGTGTGGCGAAAGGAGAATTTAAATAAAAAAGAGAATTCTGTGAAATTGCTGGACGACGGAGGAAGTGATGTCCTTACAAGTACTCCCCCGCCTCCAAGACATCAGGCGGCGTAGAGGGCTGATGAGACTAACCTTCGTATCGTTTCGGGCGTCGGAGGGTTCCTCTTGTTCTTGAATGGAGGGGCGCGTCGGCGGTCGGTGTATGGATCGCTACCTCTCGTCGTCGTTTGTTGCTTTTCTTCTCATTAGGCGCCTTGTTTTGAGGTGGCACTCTGGATCTGCCAGGTCCCGCAGAGGCAGTGTCGCTCCCTTCGAGAAACTCCGGTTTCACGCGGTCCATTGAGACCCAGTCTTCTTGGCAATGCACGTCAAGAAGGAAGGCTTTCGTCGTTTTCTTGATTACTTCGTAGGGGCCTTGATAAGCTCTGGTTAGCGGCTGTCGATGAGCGTCGACACAGACGAAAACATACCCGCAGTCATCCAGGTTCTTTGGCTTGAAATGCTTAGTTCTGTCCTGGTAAGTTTTAAGACATGGCCTGAATTTCTTGACGATGTCCCTAAGATGATCCAGCTGTGTGTCGTCGGTTGATGTGGGAAAGAATTCGCCGGGGACTGTGAGCGCCTCTCCGCAAACCTTTTTGGCGGGCGATGGCTCGCCATCTGCGCAAGGGGTGGTGCAAAGGCCGAGGAGTACCCAAGGAAGTCGTGATTTCCAGTCCCTGTCGGTGCAGCTCGCCATCAGGGACGCCTTGAGGGCGAGATGAGTTTATTCGACCATGCCGTTTGCTGCGGGGTTTTATGCCGTGGTGCTGTGGAGAGTCGTTCCCATTAGGTTTGCCAGAGCGAGCCATATCTCCGACAGGAAAGCGGGGCCTCTGTCTGTCGTGATGTCGTCAGGAACGCCAAATCTGCTCACCCAGCTTGACAAAAGGGCTTCCGCGCATGCTTGGGTCATAACTTCGGTCATCGGTGATGCTTCCAACCACCTCGTGGAGCGATCGATGATTGTCAGCAGGTAGCGAGCCGATCCCGAAGGCAGCAATGGTCCCACGACGTCGATGTGTATGTGACCGAAACGTCTTTTCGGTTGGGGAAAATCACCTATCCCCGATTCGGTGTGACGGCTGATTTTGCTTGATTGGCAGTTGATGCATGACTTCGCCCATTCCCGGGCGTCCTTTTTTATCCCTGGCCAGACGAACTTTTCAGACAGAAGGCGAGCGGTGGTGCGTCCTGAGGGGTGTGAAAGTCCATGGATGATATCGAATATTTCCCTTCTGCAGGAGGCTGGTATCCAGGGACGTGGGCGGCCGGTGCTGGTGTCGCAAAGAATAGTTATTTCTGCTGGTCCGAGGGGAATCGCACTTATCTTGAGCGCAGATGGCCCTGTCAGGTGATCCTGTGCTTCTCGGTCGGTTCATTGTTCGGTTGCGAAATTGGCGTAGTCGATTCCCAGGTGGATTGCGTCGATTTCCATCCTTGAAAGGGCGTCCGCGACTGGGTTTTTCTTTCCGGGAACGTAGCTTCTGGTGCACCCGAATTCGGCGATTGCTGCGAGATGATGTTGTTGTCGGGAGGACCATGCGTCTGTCGATTTTGTGAAGGCGTGTACGAGGGGTTGATGGTCCATCGCGATTGCGAAGGGTGTGCCCTCCAGGATGTGCCTGAAGTGGCGGACGGCGAGGTAGACGGCAAGGAGTTCCCTGTCGAAGGTGCTGTATCTTGTTTTAGCGGGTTTCAATTTCCTGCAGAATGCCAGCGGTCGAGGAGAACCATCAATGAGCTGTTCCAGCACAGCCCCACAGGCGACGTTGCTGGCGTGGGTCGTCAGTCGCAGGGGTGCGTTATCGTCGAAGTAAGCCTGGTGGTGGCTTTTGCGAGGGCGTCCTTTGTTCGGGTGAATGCGTTTTGTTGGGGAAAACCCCACTCAAGTTTCTTCGCCTTTCCCTTCAGGACGACGTCGAGGGGTGTCAGGGTCTGTGCGATGTTGGGGATGAAGCGGCTGTAATAATTGACCATCCCCAGAAACTCTTGAAGTTGGCGGGTGGTCGTAGGTATAGGGAAGTTTCTGATGGCATCCACCTTGGTTGTTATGGGTTTTACCCTGCACGAGGATACGCGATGACCGAGAAAGTCCACTCCTTCCGCGCCGAACGTGCATTTGTCGAAACGTACGACCAGGCCTTTCTCCTGTAGACGTTTGAGGACGGTGCGGCCGTGCCTCCGGTGTTCCTCCTTGGTCTTTGAGAATATCAGGATGTCGTCGACGTAGCAGACGTAGAATGGTAGGTCGCCCAGGATGCTATCCATTAGTCGTTGGAAGATCGCCCCCCGCATTACTTAGACCGAAAGTTGAGTATGCGAAGGTATAGGATCCGAACGGTGTCACAATGGCAGTTTTCGGAATGTCCTCCGGAAATACGGGGACCTGGAAGTAAGACTTGTGAGGGTCCATCTTGGTGAAGTATTTCGCGCCATGCAACGCATTCGTCAGGTGAGCGAGGAAATCTGCACCGAGGAGGAGGCGACTGATGTCAGTGATGGCGAAGGGCCAGGAATACGAACGGCCCATGATAGATATCCTGAGGGTCCTGGTCCCATAACACCGTATGGGAGATCCGTTGGCGGCGACGGGTGAGGGGGCGTCTTTGCTGGGACCACGGTCTAGGTCTGCTTGTGACGGCGGGAGCGTTGACTGCATGGCGCCAGTGTCGACCATGAGTCTACGGTTGGAGACGGTGTCGAGGATATGGAAACCATTCTTGTTTTGGTTTCCTGCAGCTGCGATTGTGGTATGTGGTCTCTTCTGGCGTCACCTTCTAGGGAAGTTGCACGGTGCTCTACATTTCTTGGCGTCGCTGCCAAACTGTTGGTGGTAGAAGCACCATGCTGGGTTAGGCCTAGGGTTCGGACTTGTCGGTTGCAGTGGTTTCCTTCTTGCTAGAACGTTCATCTCGTCGGCGTTGTCAGGAGCCGTTGCTGAAGAGTCTATGGAAGAGCTGCTGAAGAAGGAGAACGAAGACGATACTGATGATGCCCCGAGGCGAGATGCTTTGGAGGCCTCGTGGAGCTTCTGAGCCTTCGACAGGAGTTTGTTCATTGGAAGTGTGCCGGCGTCCGTCAATTGGGCCCTTACGTCCTGCGGTAGGTGTCAGAGGAAAATCTCACGCGATAGGCTAATCTCGCGCCGTCGGCCGTTACTGTCGGTTTCGGGGAGCATTAGCAGGCCGGTTAACTCGTCCCATGCTTCAACAGGAGAGGTGTCACCCATGGGTTTGCCGGAGAGGTCCAGGACTTTCTGTGCCCTTGCTGAAATGGAGAGTGAGTAGACACCGATAAGTTTCGTTCTCAGGTCGTCATAGAAAACTTGGCCAGCCTGGACGTCGAGCCATGGGGAAATCTTGTCGAATACCTCCTCTGGGATGGAGGTGAGAACGAAGTCGGCTTTGGTGCAGGAGTCGCTGAGCCTAGCGACTCAGAAGAGTACGTCCGCTCTCAGGAACCAGGAAACGGTGTTGTGTTGAGAAAACGGCGGCAGTTTGAATTTGGGTGTGGAGGCGAGGCCGTTGGGGGTGATGGGCGGGTTGAATCCACCATTGTGGTTAGTCGACAAGTCGGCAAAGAGGTGGGAAGTT
>NC_090736.1:54727775-54737775 GCF_036898095.1 Palaemon carinicauda | reverse complement strand
ATGGTCGGTATCCGAATGGTTATTACACAAAGGGTCATTATCTAAATTCGTCGTTATCTGATTGGCCATTATCCAAAGAATTGATTTCCGACTGGCCATCATCCAAACAGTTATTATCCTAATGGTCGTTGTCCAAATGTTTCTTATCCAAAGGGTCGTTATTCAAAAGGTCATTACCCAAACGGTTATTATTCAAATGGTCATCATCCAAAGGGTCGTTATTCAAATGGTCATTATCCAAACAGTTATTGCCCAAATGATCGTTATCCAGAGGGTTGTTATTCAAATGGTAATTATTCAAACTTTTATTTTCCATTCGTTCGTTATCCAAAGAATTGTTATACAAAAGGTCGTTATTCAAATGATCATCATCCAAATGGTTATTGCCCAAATGGTTGTTACCCAAAGGGTCGTTATTCAAATGATCATTATCCAAATGGTTGTTGTCCAAATGGTTGCCATCTAAAGGGTCGTTATTCAAATGGTAATTATCCAAACAGTTATTTACCAAATGTTCATTATAGAAAGGGTCGTTATACAAAGGGTCGTTATTCAAATGTTTATCATTCAAACGGTTATTATCCAAATAATCGTTATCCAAAGGGTTGTTATTCAAATGATCATTATCCAAATGGTTATTGTTAAAAAAAAATCGTTATTCAAAGCCTCGTTATTCAAATG
The DNA here is from genome assembly GCF_036898095.1 of Palaemon carinicauda. Classification (NCBI taxonomy): domain Eukaryota; kingdom Metazoa; phylum Arthropoda; class Malacostraca; order Decapoda; family Palaemonidae; genus Palaemon; species Palaemon carinicauda. The sequence goes on along the minus strand of NC_090736.1, from coordinate 54,737,094 downwards.
GTCATTATCCAAACAGTTATTGTCCAAATGGTGGTTATCCAATGGGTCGTTATTCAAATGGTCATTATCCAAATAGTTATTGTCCAAAGGGTCTTGTTCAAAGGGTCGTTATTCAAATTCATGTTATCCGAATGATCATTATCCAAAATTTCATTATCCGTATGGTCACTATCCAAATGGCCAATATCGAAACGGTTTTTATCCGAACAGTCGTTTGCCGAATAATCATTATCCAACCGGGTGTTCGCCCAAAGGTCGTCATGCGATTGGTCGTTAATCGAACGGTTGCTATCCAAAGGGTCGTTATTCAAATGGTTGTTATGCAGATGGTCGTTATCAAAACGATAGCCATTCAATGACGACAGAACAAGCAGTTCAACAAGCAGGATGTCAAGACTTAGCGCAGGTCCTTATTCATCACAACGAACTATTACACAGGTCAAGTTTATCTGTGTATCTCTATTTCTTATTTCATTACTTTTCTTAATAAAAAAAAAAAAGGAGGGTTCTGACAGAAATTCCAAGAAGACTGATTTTTTCATGTCAGTAATCTTTGTCTATTATGGGTTTTGTATAGCTATGACTATAATCAATTTAGCCAATTCAACTCTTAATAAGTAATATCGTAGACCCCAACATTTATTTGCACGAATTCAATTACCTAGTCTCAGGTGGGTAATGATTTCATACATTGTTTCATGTATGTAATGATCACTCCTTTCGATCTAATTGTTATAACAGCAATGAACACAGAAGGAACAATCTGTAAAAAACAAACTTTCCGATCCTATTTTAGATAAGATATGTATCAGAGGTTCCCATCTTTTGTAGTTATTGCTCCGTAAAATACTAAATAAAAATGTTTATAACAAGATACCGATAATCCTATCTTACCAAGAAAACATAATCATATCAAAAGCAAAATGTAAAATAAAAAAATGTAAAAAAAAATATATCTTGCAGATGACGAATTACCAGTAAAAAAAAAAAAAACTATTGATGCTCTTTGTACTTATTTTTTATTTGTGTTTGTAGAGCGAATACTGGAGAGGGTGAGATGGGGTGGTGGGGGGGAGTTCAAGAGGTACCTATAAGTTTTATATATCCATTGAACTCATTTGTTTTAAAAGCTATGAAATAGGAGGTAGAAATCATCATAGATCTGGTTTTGTCCTCTTCTTTAAAACTGATAAAATCTTTTATCGACAAATTTATTTTGAACTAAGAAGTTTTTATCAGTTTTTGCATTCTATTCAGATAGTAGGTTGCATAATTACTAGTTGATTGATTGACTAAATGGATGTCGAACTGGCGTCCCAGTAACAAACGTTCCTTCCCTCTGGAATATATGAAATAACTGATGATCAAGTTTAGAATCATATTCAGGAATATATTATCGTTTTATAGGTCTAAGGTTTAAAGGTCACTCATAAATGACAGAAGCAAGGGATATTGACAATGCACTATCAGGGCAATTTACAAGAGCCTCTCTACCCAAGCTAGGACCAGGGAGGGTCAGGCAATGGCTGCTGTTAAGTTAGCAGGTAAACATATAGGCTCCCCTTAATACCACACCCTTAGCTCACAGGGATGATGAGGTTTCAGACACTAAAAGAAACTATCGATCTTGAGCGTGACTCGAACCCAAGTCCGGCAGATCGCCAGGCAGGGAGGTTTCCAATAGACCTCCACAACCCAGGGTATATATTGATGGAGGTTGAAAATGTTAGATTTCACGAATATTTTTTAAGTGAAAATTAAACTGAAGATTTCCGTAAAAAAAAAAAAAACCTTTTAATTTTCTTTTAATAATCTGTTTTCCTTTATTGACTTACTTGTCTAAATAAACTAATTACCTTACGGAATAATAATCAAGTTTAACCAATTATCTATGAGTGTGCTTATTTTAACTTTGATTTGGATATACTAAATTATCTAAGCTTCAACAACTCTTTAAAAAGATATCAGTATATCCACATTAGTAGCCTATAAACGTTCAAAAACCTCCAAATAAAGAGAAATATCCTTTATTTAGAGATGCTGACAGGGCATATCATTCTCAAATGTCTACCTTATCCCATACCTACCTGACGAGGGTTGTGGTGGCTTGTTAGAAACGTCCCTAGCTGGGGTGTGCCAGGCTGGGGTTCGAGTCTCGATTAAATTGTTAGTTTATTTTAGTGTTTTTTAGTGTCTGCAACCACACCATCCTTGTGAGCTAAAAATGGGGTGTTTTGAGATCCTATAGGTCTAACTGCTGAGTCAACAGCAGCTATTGCCTTGCCCAACCTGGTCTTAGCTTGGGGGCTGATCATATTATTATTATTATATCTTCTGGATAAATAGTCAATCTCTCGGGCATAATCCTACTATACTCAAATTTTTTAATGAGGCGCATTTTACTGACTCGCAGCGGTGCCCTTTTAGCTCGGAAAAGTTTCCTTCTATCTAATTGGTTAGAATTATCTTGTCCAACCAATCAACGATCAGGAAACTTTTCCGAGCGAAAATGTTCACCACTGTGAGTCTGTGCAAATCTTCCTCACTAAAAAGAATGGACTATAGCTAGGGAAATGTCACTGTTCCTTGCCTCTTCTATTCAAGAACGGTTGAGCGGCCTTTACTCTTACTAAATGGAACTCCTTGAAAAGCAGAATGGTTTATTTGGAAATAAATTTATTCCTATTGCACAGTGACATCCTTTAAATATGTCATTTTAGTGTTTTATGTATACATTAAAGTAACGATAACAATAAGCGAGTTACAGGTCATCTGTATTTTATGTACAAAGATATTCATTTGATTGACACAAAGGTTCTTAAGTGTGTTTTGATTTAAAATCTTATGAATTTTGTGTCGTTATTGTTAGATTTGAAGGAGATATTTTCCTTTAATTTAGTTTATTATTATTATTATTATTATTATTATTATTATTATTATTATTATTTGCCAAAATACAATCCTAGTTATAAATGCAAGATAATATAAACCAAAGTGCTCCAACAGAGAAAATAGCCTAGCGAGGAATGGAAACATGGAAACAGATAGAAGAGTATTCCTGAGTGTACACTCGAGCAAGAGACCTCTGTTCAAGAGAGTGGAAGACCATGGTAGAGAAGTTATGGAACCATACAAAACTAGGGAACAATAGTTTGATTTTAGAATGTCCTTCTCCTAGAAGAGCTCCTCACCATCGCTAAAGAGCCTTTGCTACCCTTACCAAAAGGAAAGTAGCCACTGAACAATTATAATGCAGTAGTTAAAGAATTGTTTTGGATAATTTATAACTCCCTGGACATTTTCTTCCATTACTACTCTCCAAACATCTATGCAAAGCTTTGTAAATGAAATAGAATAGACTGGAAGGTAATGACGTCGAAAAAATAGATAATATTATAAAGATGAAGCACGTGCAATGTGCAAAAAAAACAAGCGACTGAAATACGAGAATTCCAACCCATGAAAATATGAATTCAATTATTTGAACTTCAAAAGAGATTAAAAGTAATCCCCTCCGCCAAAAAAGAATATCCTTGCTCCCTTTGTAGTTGATCTTATTTTATTTTTATGGTGGCTATAAAGGCTATTGGGCTAAAAGTTTCTTTTTGGGCTCAAGCCATGTCGTCCTGATGAAAGTTCCTATTAGGTAGCTTTCTAGGGTATATTTGACTACAGTGATATTCCCAGAGAATTAACTTTCAGGTCCCAAAATTCTAACTCCTGGAGCGAATATCCTTAAAATATTATCAGGGATATCGCATAATATCAGAGGACGCATTCTTGACACGTCACATGGCAATCTCTACCTCAAATAGCGTTAACGCTTCGAGGGGGACGTGGCAAAAGAATAGAAGGAGGCCGTAACAAGGTTACCTCCGTTCCCGTACAACTATTGACCACCACCCCAGCGCCATTCCCAGGATGGCGGACATTCCTAATTTTGTAGCGATTTTGCTCAGTGTTGTTCCCTGTTGATCTAACTTTCGAATGATTTTCAAGGATTTATTATGCATTCTCCAACTTCTTTCGCCTTCGGAAAGTTGAGTATTGGGTCTTTACAATGAATAGTTTTTTAGCTCCCTTTTCCCAGTGAAATTTGAGTAATTTATTGTGTTTAGAGCTAGCCTGTAACGCAGGCGCTATGAGTGCTGTCATTCGTTGGGCATGTTATTTAGTTAGCAGAACGACTTCCCGGTTTTTAAATAGCTTCATATATCATTGATTAATTATTTTATTATGTTAGCTATTTAGGCAATATATTCTTGTAAAGATATTTAAATTGTGCATATTTTTCGTTTCAATGTCGATCCTATAGTTAGAGTCTCGGTGAGTGAGGTAACCGAGATGTCGTCTCGCCTAGGTTCCTAACCTAGGCGTGTTATTTACCCCTCTCAAAAAAGGGAGTTTAAGGGTAATCCCTCTTCCCTCTGAGTATAGCCTCAGGCTACAACCTTAGAGGATCGGCCTCGAATTTTTAATTTAGGCATGACTTTCCTACGGTTATTTTAGCCCTTCCTCTTTAACCGCAGATGCAGGTTTTTGGGGTTTTGGCCAGAATCTCAGAGTATTTAGTCTGTGGTCGGTAGCTACCTGGCAAGATGAATATAATTCTTTTGCTACGTTAGGCTACCGACATAGGAGGCTAGACCTCACTAGGCCACTCCTGAGGGGTCTGTACGATATGACCCTTCTTCCTGTGACCTAGCAAACTAGTCCTGTGTTAGTGGACCCTAGGCTGAGGAATAGAATTCTTCTTATGCTTAGGGGACACTGGCACTGCAACACCGTTTCCTTTCCTTTAGAGGTGGTGGCGAGGGTGCTACCAACCTCTTATTTGTATTAATCTAACCCTAGGCTAAGTAATAGAATTCTTTAGCCACTTGGGATAGTTCTAATAAAGGAACGGAGTTGTTAAGTGGAGCAGGACAGGCTAAGGCCGGCTCCTGCTGTACCTTTCACAGGACCCTCTTTTCCCTTCCCTTCTATCCTTTTATGTTGGCAAATCCCGGTAACCTTACTGTTGCCAGTGGGTTGCCGGGATCGACCAGACTCCCCCTCATGCAGTTGATTGCTGCCAGACGGCAGTCTTATCGTCTGTCGGCCGAGAGTGGCCGGCAGCTGCTGGCCATGTTGGCTGTAAGTGGGAAGTCCCTTCTTTTTATAAAGGTTCTTCAGTTCTTTCTTGAACTGCTAGCAACTGTGGCTACTGCCGGGGTACGGCCTACCAGGCCGGCACAGAATGGTGCCTGCTCAACTGGCAGCACGCCGACTGTACTAGTACTGCCGGGGCAGTACTGGCCAGCAGTGCTGGACGGCAAGGTTTAGACAGATCCTTGCTGGTGACAGTACTGTAGCTGGATGGAAGCTTGAATTTTATATTCTCCCCTTCCATTTGAACCTTCTTTCTGGAGAAGGTAGTAATAGTAGACTTTTACATACCCTTTACTGTATATATATACAGTATTAGGTAGCCTGTTCTCCATGCTATCCCTTTTTCTTTTAGCTAGCAGGCTAGATGTGCTAGTATTAGCTGGCTATGCCGATGACATGCTGGCTATACTACAGTATATGTTTATACAGGTAGTTAGTATTTCTGCAGTATAGGATATACTGCAAATAGAAAGCTTCTATATATTTTATGCTAATAGTGCTTTTCCAATATATTTGAAAATCCTACCAAAATATATGTGGAACCCAATCTCATATTGAAAGAATTTAATTCTTCAATATTCTGATTAGAAATCAGTCTTCAGATTCCCCTGCAATATTAAAATTTTAAGGTCTGGAGATTATACTCCTAACCCTTAAAGGGAAGAGCCCTTATCCTCGAGTCTCCATGATTAGGAAATTCTATGTTTTAATTTTGTAAGGGGGGTCACAGCAAATAAGTTAGGTCGGATATATACAAATATATGTCTTTCCTTTCCATACTATATATAATTATACAGTAGCCAGTATATTGCAATATAGTGCATACTGCAAATAGAAAACTACAGTATGATTGTACAGTAACTATTTCTAGCATATCTTGGGTATCCTCATGTGAGCTTATGCTGCAGCCACTCTTACATTGAAGGAATAGTGTTTCTTTGTTAAGCTGACTGGGAAAGCAGTCTTCCATACCCCCACAGTATTTAGTATGAAAGGGACAGGGAAGTATACACTTCCCTATCCCTAGGGGTTAGAAAACCCCTTTTTCAGTTGGAATTCCTTCGAAAAGGAAAGTCCTATCACTTAATACTGAGGGGAGGTACCAGCATTTGCTTGCAAAGGATACACAAGTATGTGTCTCCTACTATCCCTTTATAGCTTGCTATCCTAAGCTATTCTGTTAAGACATGACTTTTGATTTATTGGTTATCAGTGAGATAATCAATCGTATACTCATTGTGGGTGGAGAGTAGGGATGCAGCTCGTTTCAAACTACGCAACTGGGTGAGAGGCTTACAGAAAATCTCTCCGGGACCTTACCTACCTAATGACAAGATGCGTAGGTTACTATTTCCAACAACGAGTAAGGAAATAGGGGTACCCCAGACACGAGGTACATTTCCCGATGGTCAGATAACCTTCGGGAAGGAGGGCAAAAAGCGCCCACGGGAAGAAGGGGAGAATGTCCGGTTGGAATTGTCTCCGTCCCAACAGGCTCATGAGCCAACGACATCGATATCTCCGCCTTTTATCCCTCTTTTAGATGGAATGAACCAGTTATGGGCCCACGTCAAGAATCTAGTAGAAAATTTGTGCAAACAGAGCACAAAGCAGGAAGCGAAATGCAAGGTAGAGCTTGGTAAAGCTCCACTTGTCGCTCCTAAAGGGTCGTACAAAAGACTCGTAGATCAAGACCTTCTGACATGCTCCACAACCAATCCCTGGAGGTTTGCGGAACTAATGCCAATTTTAAACGGCAAACTCTACATCTCGGAGCAGATGGGTGCTGTTCCTTTGGACAAAATCCAGTGCTGGCCAAGCTTTGACGCTTTCCCGAACTGTTTCATTAGACTGAAGGATGAACCAAAATCAGAAAAAGGAACGGAATCAAAGAAGGTCATGATTGTCGACAATGATAAAGCACAGGCTATCCTATCAAGCAGCATAGAAAAGGCGGGTTACTCGGTGTCGAAGGTATCCACACCGGGTAACAAGCACTCTTCCTTTCTTGTTCCTGTTTCAATTTCATTCCCATTTACGGAGAAGGCTTTCAAATATGTCACCGAGGCAATAGAGACAGGTAAACCGTGACCTACACTCAAGGAGTGCGAGCCTCTGTCACTAGCATTTCCCAGTCAGGAGAAGAAATGGAAGGAGGCCCATTTCACCTTTTCAGTAGGAAGACTTGAGGCAGATTTCGCCAGTCGACAATCTAAGGAAAATCTTCCAAAATTATCTGAGTTTCTCTTACAGGACGAACAAGAAATAAAGGAGAGACTTGCAGCCTCCTTATCTCTACAGAACTACATAGAGTTCTGTTCGGCTCATCAAGATACCCCATACATGCTTAAGGTTTTAGCCAAAATACATATGGCTACTTTAGTAAAAGACCTTTATGCCTTTATAAAGGCATAAAGTTGTAGTGACCGAGATGTCACAGACAGATGGTCGAAAAGAGATTCCTACTGATCAGTCGAAGCATAGAAATGCTTCTAGTAGGAGGGAGATTCCTTTACAATCGCTGGACCTTCGATCCTTGGGTCCATGGCCTAATCAAGATGGGACTAAGTTGAGAGGTGGAGATATCTCTGCCACCATTTCCTCTACTCCTCCGATTATCCAAAACCCTCCTGGAGGAGTTTACCTGAGAACTTTAGAGCATACAGGAGGTATGGAAACTTTAGTCCACCGAATTCCAGGGAAGGCCGTTGTGTGTTTACGAGAAGGACTCAAGAAAATTCAGAGTCATTCAGGACTTATCGCCACTCAACAAGTCCAAATAAAACAATGAGTCCAGGAGGTTTCTCCTCCTAAACATAAGGACCCCGCTGCAAAAAGGGTGCCTATTGTCTTACCAGACCTGAAAGTCGTCTATCGGCAGCTTCCAGTCAATCACCCTTTCCCCTCCTATCTAGGATTCAAGTTACGCAAAGTAACGCACTTCCTACGAAAGATACTCGTCAGACTAGACAGAGTCCTAGCTGTCTTCATAAAATTGGCAGACACAGTCACGCAATATTTAAGCCTAAGAAAGGTTCAGGCAACAATGTTCCTGGACAAGAGGCTGGTGTGGGCAGCACCCAAGGTGGCTGGTCTATGAACATCCGAGGAAATGATCCGGTCCCCGCAACATCGTGGATGAAAGATAAATTTGAGATTCCCAAAACGAGAACTTGGAGGACCCCTGTTCTCTCTCCAGTTCGCAATAAAGGAAGGCCCTGTGCTAAGAGCACGGCTGCAAGATGCGCTTGGAACCTGGAGAAATCAAGCATCAAACGCTCAAAAATGCCTAAAAAGACCGATAGCAGTCCTTCCTTAATCGCTTCCCTAACAAAGGTCAAAGCCCTAAAATCCCAAGACCATGTTGGTCCAGTCATGGGTAGGGAAACTCTCTCCAAGCAGATCAGATTGTCTACAGCTGATCTGGGACTCCGAAGCGATAATGAGACACTGCAATCAACGATGCTAAGAAATGTCTCATACAGTTTAAGTGAAGTTAGCCATCCCTTACCTAAAGGGATGGCACCTGTCAGCAGTTCACATACAACCAATCCGCAATGTGATAGCGGATGCTCCATCCAGGCTCAGGCCGATAGAGTTAGAATGGTCCACGGACGCAAACCTATTCTCTCCCAGATGGGAACAAGTCCCCGAACTGCAATCCAACCTCTTCATTACGAGCGCTGTCAAGGAACTACCTTGATATGTAGCCCCATAAGAGGATCCTCTAATTTAAATGATAAACATCATGTCTCTGAAATGAAAGGGATAGACTTAGGATTTCCAGTTCATCCCGTCCAATTACCTGCTGAGAGTCCTCAACATGCTGAGATCCTTCCAGGTGGGACAACTCCAGAAGGTTCGGAGATTAATTGCCTTCGATTTATTATAGAGAACCTAAACCCTTCATTGCATGATTTTCTTGCCCTAGCAGTTAAGAAAAGATTTGGGATCTCAAAAGGCAATATAGAATTCTTAGAGGAATACAAGTCTAAGTCAACTAGAAGACAATATGAGTCATCATGGAAAAAGTGGGTTGCTTTCGTAAAAGCAAAAAGACCGAGAGAGATTTCAATGAACTTCTGCATGTCCTTCTTTATCCATCTTCATAACCAGGGTTTGGCGGCCAATACGATAACTAAGTGCAAGTCAGCCTTGACTAGACCTC
>NC_090736.1:54677775-54715275 GCF_036898095.1 Palaemon carinicauda | reverse complement strand
GAAGATACAAGCACAAAATGAACTATGTACGATCGTGTGACACACGATTGTTACATGGCTCCTCCCCTAAAAATGACATACTGTACATGTTAAATAGGGCGCCCTGATCTAGAGAGGCGAACTGTAGGCGGGTCATCTGGCAGAAGATAAGCGGGTTTCAGACAATCAATGGAGACTCAGTCTTCTTTGCCACGAATGTTTAGTAGGAATGCTTTCGGACTGCGGCGGATCACAAGGAAAGGGCCCGTGTAAGGGGGAGTTAGCAGTGGCTTGCTAGTGTCGTTCCACAGGAAGACGTGCTTTGCAGAGTGCAAGTCCGTTGGTATATGATGCTTCGCTGGGGGCTTGTAATTCTGCAGCATGGAGTAAATTTTCCCACGATGTGACGTATGCGCTGGAGATCGTCGGAGGATGTTGTAGAAGGAAAAAATTCGGCAGGGACGACCAACGGGTCGCCATACACCATTTCGGCTGCCGAGACAACGAGGGCGTCTTTAGGAGTAGTCCTAAGTCCCAGGAGGACCCAGGGAAGCTGAGTAAACCAGTTGGAATCCTTGCAGCGGGATATCAAAGCTGCTCTGAGGGTGCAATGAAAACGTTCAACCATTCCATTGGCAGCGGGGTTGTAGGCCGTTGTCTGATGTAGAGTGATGCCCAGGAGATTCGCTAATGATGTCCACAATTGAGAGGTGAAAGTGGTTCCCCTGTCGGAAGTAATATGCTCAGGGATACCAAATCTTGCAATCCATCCAGAGAGTAAGGCAGATGTACATGAGGCGGACGTTGCAGTTTCCATGGGAATGGCTTCAGGCCAACGAGTGGAGCGGTCGATGACGGTAAACAGGTAACGATGTCCTTGTGATGTGGGTAGGGGGCCTACAACGTCGACGTGAATGTGTGGGAAACGACGCCGAGGTTGAGGAAAGGTGCCCACTCCTGAATCCGTGTGTCAATGTACTTTGGAAGTTTGGCAAGAAGTGCAGGCGCAGACCCAATCTTTAGCATCCTTAAAAATGCTGTGCCAAATGAAAATTGCCTTCAGCAGCTGTGCAGTAGAAAGGCACGAGGGATGTGAAAGGCTGTGAATTAAATCAAACATCTGCCGGCGCATGGTAGCAGCAATCCTAGGTCGCGGTCTACCAGTACTGACGTCATAGAGGAGGGTGGTGTTGGAGTCTTTGAGGGGGAAGTCTTCCCAACGCAGGGACATGCAGGATGTCTTGCATACTTGATACTCTAGATCCTGTCGTTGGGCTTCAGCCAGGGCATTGTAATCCAATCCCAGTTGAACAGCAGCCAACGTGTTTCTTGACAGGGCATCGGCAACGGGATTCATTTCCCCAGGGACGTATTGAACGTTGCAATTGTATTCAGCAACGGCGGAGAGATGTCGGCGTTGCCCGGCGGACCAGGCATCAGACTGTCGAGTAAAGGTGTGCACCAGAGGCATCTCGTCTGTGCAAATGACGAAGGGCGTACCTTCTAAGAAATGGCGAAAGTGACGGACACTTGGCTGTCCGTCACTTTCGCCAGCAATTCTCGATCGAAGGTAGAATAACCCAATTCTGCCTTGGACAGTTTTCTGCTGAAGAAGGCCAATGGGGGGGGGGGAGCCGTTGACCACCAGCTCAAGTACTGCACCAGTAGCGATGTCGCTGGCATGGTGGAGAGAAGGAGAGGGGCATGTGGGATAGGGAAAGTGAGAGCCTCAGCAGTTAATAGGGCCTTCTTTGCATTGCAGAAGGCTGCTTCTTGAAGGGGACCCCACTTCAGGTCATTTGGCTTGCCCTTGAGGGAGGCGTAGAGGGGAGCAAGAGTGGCGGCAATGGCTGGCAGAAAACGGTGGTAATAGTTGATCATGCCCAAGAATTCCTGCAGAGCTTTGACCGTCGAGGGCGCAGGGAAGTTCTGAACGGCTGCTACCTTCTCAGGGAGGGGATGGACTCCTTCAGGAGTGATGCGGTGCCCTAAGAACGACACTTCGTTGGCGTCAAAGGTACACTTGTCGTACCGGCCTACAAGGCCGTTTTGTTGCAGGCGGTCGAGCACGATGCGCAGGTGATGGAGGTGTTCCTCTTTTGAGGAAGAGAACACAAGTATGTCGTCCACATAACATACACAAAAAGGGAGGTCCCCTAAGAAGCCATGCATGAGACGTTGAAACGTGGCCCCAGCATTACGAAGGCCAAAAAAGGAGTAATTGAAGGTGTAAGTACCAAACGGAGTGGTGATGGCAGTCTTGGGGTTCATAGGCACCTGATAATACCCCTTCAGGAGGTCGAGCGTAGAGAAAACCTTCGTCTTGTGCAAGTACGAGGTCACGTCGGCGATGTTTGGGAGGGGGGTAGTGATCCAGTTCTGTTTGCATGTTCAGGTGCCTGTAATCCCCATATGGACGGAGGGAGCCGTCTTTCTTCAGAACGATGTGTAAGGGTAACGACCATGGGCTGGAGGCTTTTTGGCAAAGGCCCATTTCCTCTATTTCGGCGAACGTCTGTTTGGCGGCTAGCAATCATCCTGGTGCCAGACGTCTGAATTTTACGAAGACTGGGGGTCCCGTCGTCTTCATATGGTGATAAATACCGTGCTTGGCAGGAACCGTGGACGTTTGGCAAAGTTCTGGGCGGAAAACTTCCAGGAACGACGTGAGGAGGTGGGCGTAGGCATCCGTGGGTGCGCTAATGTGGAGAGTGAGGTTAGAGGGGGCGGGTTGAAGAGGCGTCGACAAGTACGAGTCTGCATTAACCAATCGTCGGTGGGCGACATCGACCAGAAGGTGGAAATGAGAGAGGAAATCCACACCGAGGATTGGCAATGTGACGTCAGCAACGAGAAACTTCCAATTGAATTTACCGTTTCTGAACGATAATGGGAGGTTCTCGTAACCGTAGGTGGGTATCGCAGATTTGTTGGCAGCTACCAAGCGAATGTCGGCAGAAGTAGACAGACTACGTCGTGTCTTGAAGAGTTTCCTTGACAAAAGAGAATGTCAAGCACCCGTGTCTACCAAAAATCGCACGCCCGTTCCTGCATCATGTAAAAATAAAAGATTAGAAACACGTTTTTTGGCCACTGACAATCCTCGGCACATTTTTTCGCGGTTGCCCCTAATCTGAAGTGGTAGTAGCAAAACTGCGGCGGATAGGAGGTAGTAAGTGGCTGTAGAAGTCGTTTGTTGGGCGCGAGTGATTGGTGGGTGGTGGGCGGCCTTGTCGCTGCTTCGGCACATCACGGTGTACGCGTATATGTCCTACGGCATTCATGTCAGCCTCTGTTGACGTTGAATACGCATCCTCTTCGTCAGGGGTGGAGGCGTTGATGGAGGTCTGGAAGTGGCTGTCCATAAGGGCGTCGGCTTTGATTATCAAGTCCTTTATGGGTAAACTATCGACATCGGGTATGGCAGCGCGGATAGTTCCGGGTAAATGGCGTATCCAAAGGGCATGAAGTAGGTTCACCTCACGAGGAGAGCAAGCGAAGCCCTTTGGTCCCCCAACAGTTGTTGCGAGAGCTGAAAAAGCTTTGCTATACGGGCGGCTGGCGACGGCGAGTAATGCTGCAGAAGGTATGTTTTGAGGGCATCATACGCTATTGGGGTGTCTCCTTGTTCACAAAGCCAGTCGGATATTTCCGGTAAGGTGTCCGAGGGTATCGCCGCGAGAACATAATCTGCTTTGGTGGTTGAGCGAGTCATGCCCTTGAGTTGAAACTGGACATCTGCGCGCTGAAACCAAGCAAACGCCTCTCCTCTGGCGAACGATGAAAGTTTCAATGAAGCAGCCGCAGAGCCAACTTTTGTAGAATCCGCCATAGTACCAATGATGGAGGGGCGAGGGGGGTTGGTGTGGAAGACAGTGGGAGCGAGTCGACTTCCGGGGTCACCAATGTAACGGCCCGAGAGAAGGTTGTGAACTCAAAGGCAGTATGAAGGCAACTGAGTTAGTTTATTAAAGAACACTCTCCTTTATATATAAAATCTCAAAGCATCAAGAATTTTCATGTTCAAATATTGACACTGTTACTGAGGAGAATAGCAGACATGATTTTTCAGGTTCTTTTTAGTGCGAGGGGAGAGCGAATATACAAGCACAAAATGAACTATGTACGATCGTGTGACACACGGTTGGTACAGTTCATAATTAGTATTTTATATGTTGAGGTAAAATTTTGTCTTATTTGTTAGAAAAAAATTAATATTCAAAGATTAGATGTATTTATATAAACGTGTGTTTATGTATATGCTATCTTCATAACTAAATGATATGTTTGGGGCAATGATGGCATAACATTACTTACTAGTGTACGCCACACGTCAAAAAGGACGATTGAATATATATATATATATATATATATATATATATATATATATATATATATATATATATATATATATATATATATATATATATATATATATATATATATATATATATATATATATTTGTGTTTATATATATACATATAAAGATAGATAGATAGATAGATATGAACACACACAGATTCAATCCTTCCGACCCCTCCACTTTTCCTCACTATAACCGAACTGTTTTGGTTTCCGGGTGTACCCCTCTCATCAGGGACTGGGAGACACTGACTAGTTATACGTCTTCCATTGTTGCTTAGTGTGACAGGAAATATATATACTTATATATATATATATATATATATATATATATATATATATATATATATATATATATATATTTATATATTTATAAATATATATATATATATATATATATATATATATATATATATATATATATATATATATATATATATATATATATATATATATATATATACATATATATATATATATATATATATATATATATATGTACCCAAGCCATGTATACAAAATATGTACATGTATTTGTACTTAATATAGTGAGGTCAATAGCCTTTTTAAGAGTACTATGACTGCCATAAATTGTTATGCGAAATCATTGACCTCTCTTATAGATTTCTTAAGTCGTATTTTTGGAACATATTTCCATCACAGTGTAGATTTCTACAGAGTAACATTGCACTACTTCCTCAGGAGAGTGGTAATAGCACTAGAGCGCTCCTAAGAGCAATATGGTAGTCGTCTGAAGAGTAACCCGTTGAGCAAAATGTATCCACAAAATTTTGTAATAACGTGAAAAAAACATAAGTTCCTACGTCTCATTACCCTTCGACATGGGACATATATATGCATACATATACCAAGGCACTTCCCCTCGAATTTGGGGGGTAGCCGACATCAAACAAATGAAACAAAAAAGGTTACCTATCTTCTCTACGTTCCTCCCAGCCTGACAATGGACTCAACCGATTTCGGCTTGTACTGCTACGGTGCCACAGCCCAACCTCCACCACAGTTGAAGCTTCATAATGCTGAATCCCCTACTGCTGCTACCTCTGTGGTCATCCAAGGCACCGGAGGAAGCAGCAGGGCCTACCAGAACTGCGTCACAGTCGCTCGCCATTCATTCCTATTTCTAGCACACTCTCTTGCCTCTCTTACATCTATCCTCCTATCACCCAGAGCTTTCTTCACTCCATCCATCCACATAAACCTTGGCCTTTCTCTTGTACTTTTCCCATCAATTCTTACATTCATCACCTTCTTTGGCAGACAGCCATTTTCCATTCTCTCAACATGGCCAAACCACCAACACATTCATATCAATTCTAGCTGCTAACTCATTTCTTACACCCGTTCTCACCCTCACTACTTCATTCCTAACCCTATCTACTCGATACACCAGCCATACTCCTTAGACACTTTATCTCAAACACATTCAATTTTGGTCTCTCCGTCACTTTCATTCCCTACAACTCCGATCCAAACATCACAGTTGGTACAATCACTTTCTCATACAGAACTCTCTTTACATTCATGCCCAACCCTCTATTTTCTACTAATCCCTTAACTGCCCCCCCCAACACTTTGCATCCTTCATTCACTCTGTGACGAACATCTGCTTCCACTCCACCATTTGCTGTAACAACAGACCCTAAGTACGTAAACTGATCCACCTCCTCAAGTAACTCTCCATTCAGCATGACATTCAACCTCGCACCACCTTCCCTTCCCGTACATCTCTTAAAGTAACTCTCCAATCAGCATGACATTCAACCTCGTACCACCTTCCCTTCCCGTACATCACATAACCTACTCTTACCCACATTAACTCTCAACTTCCTTCTCTCACCCACCCTTCCAAATTCTGTCACTAATCGGCCAAGCTTCTCTTATGTGTCTGCAACCAGTACAATATCATCCGCAAACAACAACTGAGTTACCTCCCATACATAGTCATTTTCGCCTACCAGTTTCAATCCTCGTCCAAGCACTTGAGCATTCACCTCTCTCATCACTCCATCAACACACAAGTTAAACAACCACGGCGACATCACACATCCCTGTCTCAGCCCCACTCTAACCGGAAACCAATCGCTCACTTCATTTCCTATCCTAACACATGCTTTATATATATACATATATATATATATATATATATATATATATATATATATATATATATATATATATATATATATATATATATATATGAATATATATATATATATATATATATATATATATATATATATATATATATATATGTATATATATATATATATATATATATATATATATATATATATATATATATATATATATATATATATATATATATATATATATATATATATATACTTTATTGTACAGTGCATATATATATATATATATATATATATATATATATATATATATACACATATATATACATATATATATAAGTATATATATATATATATATATATATATATATATATATATATATATATACTTATATATATTAAGAATATATATATATATATATATATATATATATATATATATATATATATATATATATATATATATATATATATATATATATATATATATATATATATATATATATATATATATATATATATATATATATATATATATATATATAAGTAGTAGGTTGGCCAAGGCAGCAGCTGCCCAGGGTCCTTTGACTGACCAGACATTATTACATTGGATTTTTCTCTCTGGTTACGGTTATTTCAATGCTTTTTCTGTTATTAAATTATTTAATTTTTCCTTGTTTACTTTCCTCACTGGGCTATTTTCCCTGTTGGAGCCCCTGGGCTTATAGCATCCTTTTTTTCTAACCTGGGTTTTAGCTTAGCCTTTAATAATGATAATAATAATAATAATAATAATAATAATAATAATAATACAGAGACCTCCTGTTTGTTGGATAAACCCTAGACATGTACAAGGACATGTCTGTGGTCCTAGTCCTGCAGTGGTCTAGAAAAGGCTTCATTTGTGCATATATATATATATATATATATATATATATATATATATATATATATATATATATATATATATATATATATATATATATATATATATATATATATATATACATATATATATATATATATATATATATATATATATATATATATATATATATATATATATATATATATATATATATATATATATATATATATATATATATATATATATATATATATATATAGTACGTTACACGATTTTTTCATACCTCTCAGCAATTATCTCGCGAAAATTATATCTTCTACAATTTTTTGATCTAAAAAAGTCGTCAGTTCTCATATTTTTCTTCTTGTTCTCGGTAAGTGAATTTTACTTTCCCCCGGATGACTTTATAGCAACAAAATAGAGATAACAGAATAAAAGGAAAAACAAAAATAATGATACATATCCGGGCAATGTTCCTCAAGTGTCAGTAACAAAGGTGAACCTTGATCTGAGTCCGTTAAGTAGTTTCTGTTTTCCAGTTGAAAAGGATGCATCGCTCGAAGGCTTTCTCAGTGACATTCATAGACACAGGAGTTGCTTCAATTCTTTGATGGGTAAAATAAACTAAACTTCATAAGATGTAATAAAGCGAAAACACTAAGACAAATAGACTCTCTGCTTAACTTCGTAAATGGTCAATGATAGCGTGGCAAACTCTACTAACCACAGTAAAACGAAAACTTTAGATATAAAGCCTAATTGAGTTTATAACAACATCGTTTATGGTAGTAATATTCATTGGCGATGGCTATAACAATTGGTGATTACTCTAATACCCAAAATCTGCAAATTGATATCATAAATATACAAATAAATCAAGACAAATTCTGAAGTTTTATTCCTAAACTCAAAATCTCATGATTACATTTCTTGAATCCTTCATTTAATTTTCCAATATTGTTGCGTGATTAGATAATATTCATATGATATTTTCGCTTTTAGGAATGCATACTTAATTAGTGAAATGTTGCTGTAAGTTTATTGCTTCTATTTCACCCTTGAAATGATTAGTTGTTGGTCGCCAGACACTTGCTCTGTATTATTATTATTATTTTATTAAAATTATTATTATCATTATTATTATTATTATTATTATTATTATTATTATTATTATATATATGTATGTATGTATCAAAATACACAATTTTCCGTGTATATGTGATAATTACAATCAACCCACAAT
Organism: Palaemon carinicauda; assembly: GCF_036898095.1. Lineage (NCBI taxonomy): Eukaryota > Metazoa > Arthropoda > Malacostraca > Decapoda > Palaemonidae > Palaemon > Palaemon carinicauda. The sequence continues at coordinate 54,706,708 of NC_090736.1, read as the reverse complement.
TTATGGAAAACAAGATGTCATTTTGAGCTTTCGAAGGGACCTTCCCCCTCTTCTGAAGAGGAAGGAAGGTGGTCCCTTGGAAAGCTCAGAGTGAAATCTTATTTTTCATAGATTCTGGGTTGTTTCATGATGTATAAAATCATATATATGCACATATATACATACTTGCATATATATATATATATATATATATATATATATATATATATATATATATATATATATATATCTATATACATATATATATATATATATATATATATATATATATATATATATATATATATATATATATATATATATATATATATGTATATATATTATATATATATATACATATTTGATTTTATATATAAATATATATATATATATATATATATATATATATATATATATATATATTAATATATACTGTATATATATACATATATATATATATATATATATATGTATATATATATACATATATATATATATATATATATATATATATATATATATATATATATATATATATATATATATATATATAGATATATATATTTATATATACATATATATGTGTATATATATATAAATATATAAATATATAATGTAGATATTCATGTGTATATATATATATATATATATATATATATATATATATATATATATATATATATATATATATATATATATATATATACATATATATATATATATATATATATATATATATATATATATATATATATATATATATATATATATATATATATATATATGTGTGTGTGTGTGTGTGTGTGTGTGTGTGTGTGTGTGTGTGTGTATACATGTGTGTGTGTCTGTGTGTGAATTGAAAACAATGCTAGTTTTCTGAAAGCAAATTTTATTATCATTATTGTATGCTATTTCATAAATGTTTTAATAAAGATAATTCTAATAAAAGAAAATATGAGTTAGTAATAATGCTTCATGAATTGATAATTAACGTCATTTCAAAATTGAATAACATTACATCGTTCAGAATTGCATAAAATGTAGGAGTGAAGACATTAGTTTTTATATCGTGAGAGTTTTAAAGATTTTAAAGGCTGCTCATGATTGGTAGAGGCAAGGGACAGTGACATTCCCATAGCAAGCTGGATAATGACCAGGAGACTGACCATATACACTTATGGCCAGCGCCCATGCTACCTCTCCAGCTAGGACCAAGGATTGATTGATTGATTGATTGAAAGTTTTAGGACCAAGGAAGGCCAGGCAATGGCTACTGATGACTCAACAGATAGCCCTATAGGCTCCCCTTAACCATTTATCCTTAGCTAACAAGGATGGTGAGGAAGCATCAATCAAAGGAACAACGAGTTTGAGTAGGACTCGAACCCCAGTCTGGCGATCACTAGTCAGGAACCTTACCACATGGGCCACCACAATATAACAAAGAAAGTACGAGTTAGAAATTTCCTAAATTGATACCTAAGGTTATTTGGAAATTGCATAGACTACATCTTTAAGAAATACACAAAATATGCGTGTTCTTTTACATTAGTTTTTATATCATGAGAGCTTATCATGATACTTCTCATGATAGGCGATCCTTTCATGACTCAAGTTTATATTCACCAAGACATTTGAGCAGTTCTTCCACAGTGTTTATAATCCCAGGCATATTAAGTGGGTCATTAAGATTTTTCTCGTCTTAATTACATTCTCAAATTTATATGTTAATTAAGCGAAGCACTGCTATGCCTATTAAGGTTACTTTAAAGAGACACTGTATCAGTTTTTCTTTATCTTTTCCTTGTGAGAATTAAATTAAGTTTTCCGCAGAATACTTTTTTTTCTTTCCTTCTTTGTAATCAAAGCGCCACCCACTTCAAGAAACCCAGGCTCTTCTCTTTGGAGTCATTACTGGCAAGAAAAGCTCTTACTTCATGTTTAAGAATGTATGTATATATATATATATATATATATATATATATATATATATATATATATATATATATATATATATATATATATATATATATATATATATGTAAATAGATATACATATATATATTCAAATAAGCCATATATATTTTTAATACATTATTGTCTGGATTCTCTTAACGACCTCGGGATCAGAGCCCCAGGCGAAATCACACAAAGACAAGACCTTGGCTCCGGCCGGGAATCGAACCCTGGTCGGCAAGCTTGTATAGACAGTGACTAAGCCTCTTGGCCACGAAGTGGCAAGTGGCTTAGTCACTGTGGCCAAGTGGCTTAGTCACTGTCTATACAAGCTTGGCCACTTCGTGGCCAAGAGGCTTAGTCACTGTCTATACAAGCTTGCCGACCAGGGTTCGATTCCTGGCCGGAGCCAATGTCTTGTCTTTGTGTGATTTCGCCTGGGGCTCTGATCCCGAGGCCGTTAAGAGAATCCAAACATTAATGTATTAAAAATATATATGGCTTATTTGAATATGAAAAACACGTAAAAATGTGCAAAATTTATCACACACACACACACACACACACACACATATATATATATATATATATATATATATATATATATATATATATATATATATATATATATATATATGTGTGTGTGTGTGTGTGTATGTATACATATATTTATACTGTATATATGTATATAACCATATATATATATACAAATATATAACACTATATATATATATATATATATATATATATATATATATATATATGAATATATATATATATATATATATATACATATATATATGTGTGTGTATATATATATATATATATTAAGATAGAATATATATATATATATATATATATATATATATATATATATATATATATATATATATATATATATATATATATATATATGTGTGTGTGTGTGTGTGTATATATATATATATATATATATATATATATATATATATATATATATATATATATATATATATATATATATATATATGTATATATATAATGTGTGTGTGTTTGTGTGTGTGCGTGTGTGCGTGTATGCATGTATGTACCACATCCTACATTACTAATTTGTTAATTGTTTTTATATTTTACATAGGTCATAATTTCACCATATAAAGAGACCCATAGTTCCTTATACACAATACAGTACTTATAACCTACTATCACTTTATACAAATAACAGATACAATGTTAAACTATCAACATACAATAATATTAACGCATCAACTATGAGCACATAACTTTAATCTTGGCATCTCTTCTCCTTACGGGACACGATACCAGGTGGTGCTTGAAGCGATGAATTAGTTGTTGGACGATCATAACGATGTAGATTTTGTTAATGACGAAGCTGCTATATGAGATTTCTTTTGCTGTAAAATCTGAAGTCGATGTCAGTGGTTCACCATGGTCAAGGTCAGGTGACAACTCTAACATTTGTGTTTTTTTTTTTTACTCTTTCAAGAATCTGATCTAGATTCTGTAGGATAGTGTTCTTCCTCTGGTCTTCAAAGATTTTCCTTCATGGTAAGAAAACAATATTAGACGATTGGGCTAAATGGCTGGCTGTAGGATCCCGGGAATGCTTTTCTTAAAGTTTGGAGTTTCTTGGTTCTGGATCAGAGAAACTTCATCAAATTTTCTGTTGTTCCTTTAGTGGAGTTTAGACCCTAAAATTCTTCAATAGTCAGTGGCTGCTTATGAGCCTTAATTAACTATTCAGAATCTTCTTTCAGCTCTATCTCAAGTTCCTTACTGAGGGATACCAAAATTTTCTTTACATCCTATACTGGGTTATCAGAACCTTTAATATCATGAATAAATTGAGGGCACAGTTTCCTGCATACACCATTCCTGCTGTTGGAGTCACTTCGGATTAAGGAATATTAATGTTCAAAATCCGATTAATTCATGTCATGATACTCTGTTGTATCATCAACTGCCGGACATATGGTGCGTCATAGATGTTACTGCTTGAAGAGAGCTACGAGTATGATGCCTTGGTTCATGGTATGAATAGAGAGGTAGTGCTTGGAAGTACGAAAATGACACATACTTGGTCCAGGTCATTCAGATGTGTGGGATGTTTAGGGGCATTATATAGGATCAATATAACGTTGAAAGGAAGTTTATCTTCCTTCCTATATTCATCGACTACTGATATAAAATGGCCATTCAATCTTTGTCCAAAAATGTCCATAATGAGTCGGTAACCCATACCTTTGAATTATCCGTCCAAGTGGCAAGATATATCGACTCTATTTTAGTGCCTATGGGTTAAGGCATCAGAGAGTAACAAGAGCTTCACCATGAAATCCCCTGTGATGTTACCTTCCAATATTAATGGTGGACTATCTTTGACTATCGTGTACCCTGGCATTGTTCTTCCATCCTCTGAAATAAATCAGCGATTTGACATTCTTTTCCAGAATAAGCCTGGATCGTATAACATTGAAGATAAGTTTTAGAGGAATTTGTGCTTCATTGATGATTTTCTTTTTTTTTCAGAACTATCTTTTCCCTGAATTTCAACACACAAGTCCTTAATCAAAGCCTTGGGCTTCTTTTGGATTAGCATGTAGCTTGCAGGAATCCATTTATGCATCTAGATTTCTAATCGAAGGTGTAACAAGTGTTCTATTTCATCGTAAATTATTGAATCTTTTCAGTAATAATGTTTTTTATGAAGAACAGGTTGATATAAGTGTTTTTATAGTTTATATATGATATATCTGGTTTTATGTTGTTACTGTTCTTAGAATATCTTATTGGTAATTTTTTCTCATATCATTTATTTATTTCCCAATTTCCTTTTTTCACTGGGCTATAAAACATCTTGCTTTTCTAACTAGGGTTGTAGCTTGGCTAATAATAATAATAATAATAATAATAATAATAATAATAATAATAATAATATAATAAACAATGTGGCCTCTTGCTGGCACAGTTTTCCTTTTCATATCTCTTTATCATGTCCAATTTATCTTGCATCGTTATAACATGACACTAAAAAAACCACAAGGATAACCTCAACATGTATATACTACACAAAGGAGCATAATAAACAGCTAAGACTCATAAGTAGGAGTTCATCTTTTAACAGACAAATGTTCGAGATCCATCTACTTGACTTTATTTCTATTATATTGTAATCCTCCATTTGAGTTATAAATGAGATACTTTCATCACCATCATCTCCTCCTACGCTTAATGACGCAAAGGGCTTCGACTAGATTGCACTAGTCGTTTCTACCTTGAGCTTTTAAATCAATACTTCTCCATTCACCATCTCTCACTTAACGCTTCATGGTCATTTAGATACTTTACCTTATTCTTATTTTATCTTTATCCACCACAGATTGAAATACTGTACTATTGACAACTATTTCCGAAATACCGACTCGACTTAAATAAGTAGTAAGGCCAACAGTGCTTCAGTATTATTATTATTATTATTATTATTATTATTATTATTATTATTATTATTATTATTATTATTATTATTATTATTATTATTATTATTACTTGCTAAGCTACAACCCTAGTTGAAAAAGCAGGATGCTATAAGCCCTGTGGCTCCAACAAGGATAATAGCTCACTGATGAAAGGAAAAAACAAAAATAAAATAATCTAAGAAGAGTAACAGCGTCATAATAAATATCGGCTATATAAACTATAGAAACATTAACAACACAAGAGGAAGAGAAACTAAATAGAATAGTGTGCCCGAGTGTACCCTCGAGCAAGAGAACTCTAACCCAAGACAATGGAAGACTATGGTACAGAGGCTCTGACACTATCCAAGACTAGAGAACAATGATTTGATTTTTGAGTGTCCTTCTCCAAGAAGAGCTGCTTACCATTGCTAAAGAGTTTATTCTACCCTTACCAAGAGGAAAGTGGCCACTGAACAATTACAGTGCAGTAACCCCCCTGTGTGAAGAAGAATTGTTTGGTGATCTCAGTGTTCTCAGGTGTATGAGGACAGAGGAGAATGTGTAAAGAATAGGCTAGACTATTCGGTGTAGGTGTAGGCAAGAAGGAAAATGAACCGTAACCAGAGAGACTGATCCAATGCAGTACTGTCTGGCCAGTCAAAAGACGCCATAACTCTCCAGTTATAGTATTTCAACGGGTGGTTGGTGCCTTGGTCAACCTACCTGCTTTCCCTCATACATATATTCATAATTTTTTCTGTTAATGCTATTTATGCTACTACTATTTTCGTATTGACTGCACTGTATGTAGGTACTAATTTTTTGAATGGAGTTTCAGTTTTTTTTTTATCGTTATGGTGCAACACAGACACGCGAGGTAGAGTAAAATGTCATAACATGGATTTTATTTTGGTATTATATATATATATATATATATATATATATATATATATATATATATATATATATATATATATATATATATATATATATATATATATATATATATATATATATGTATATATATATATATATATATATATATATATATATATATATATATATATATATATATATATATATATATATATGGGCATGTATTGCATATATATAATGTATATATATACAAATATGAATATTTATAAATATGTCTATGCATACACAGACACAACACACACACTATATATATATATATATATATATATATATATATATATATATATATATATATATATATATATATATATATATATACAACAGTAACATAAGTAGCTGTTTCTAGTCCATTATAGGACAAAGGCCTCAAACATGTCGATTCATGGGGTTTGGCAAATTTCATTACCAAGCTGGTCACTGCGGATTGGTGATGGTGGGAGACTTTGGTCTGATCGCTCACAGCCAAATAACCTGGTATGGGTGATTCTGACTATAGTCAATTCTTTTTAGTGAGGGAGATTTACGCCGACTCACAGGGGTGTCCTTTCAACTCGGAAAAGTTTCCTGCTCGCTAACTGGTTGGGAAAGATAATTCTAACCAATCAGATAGCAGCAAACTTTTCCAAGCTAAAAGGGCACCGCTGCGAGTTAGTGGAAATATGCCTCGTTAAAGAAAACTGATTATAGTATATTAGCCCCTGACTCGTACAACTTTGTTGATCATGGCGAAACACAATCCCTTTCACCACGTTAAAACCCCACTTGAATATATATATATATATATATATATATATAAATATATATATATATATATATATATATATATATATATATATATATATATATATATATATATATATATATATATATATATATATCGTATCTGAAATTACTTAAACAACTAATAAAATGTCGTATCGGAGAAACGGCCTTCAAATAAAAGGGGGTTTGTAAACAGACGCCTATTATTATTATTATTATTATTATTATTATTATTATTATTATTATTATTATTATTATTATTGTCCTTTTCGATTGTAATAGTAATTCTCATTATCATTACCATAACATAAGGTAAACTACAACACTGTTTAGAAAAAGCAGAATTATGAAAAAAAAAAAAGACCTCAAAAGAGCAAACAGCAGAATAAAAACATAAATAGCAAATGACGTAAGCAAGGGAACAAAATGAATAAAACAGATAAAGCAGTAAACTTTGCAACGAGACTTATGTCAGGCTTCTCAACATGAGAGCATTTACATCGACCCTAAACCTTGGAAGTTAGAACAAAAAAAGGGTTCGGGAATTATTTTTTCTTTTATTTTCGAGCAAACTGACATATAAGAAGGCATTACATTTTTTGCACACTTTCACTCTCTACGCCATAACTTTCCATTTTCTTTTATTCATGAGAAAATTGTTAGGACTTGCTTCCGAAAAGCCCAACGCCATCGACAACGGGATTACTCTTGCAACAAATAAAACGAGAGACTCGGCGCTCTGCAGTTGTTGTCAAAGTAGAGCTTTGAGGATAACGTTCAACCAGATTTAAAAGTACCTCACATAAAATACGTCACATCTTTTCTCATTTGCTTGCTGCCGGAAAAGAAACGAAAGAGTATATCGATTTGTGAAAGATAATATTATGTGTCATTCTATTGAATGAAACACAAGGGTTGTTCTGTGTTTCAGTCTACTTCTTTCCACATTCTCCTCTGTTCTTAGACACCTGACTAATAACCGGAAAATTCTTCTTAACTCAAGGAGTTAATTACTGCACCGTAATTATTCTGTGGCTTCTTTGCACTTGATAAGGGTAGAAGAGAGTCTAGCTATGGTAAGCAGCTCTTCTAGCAGAAGGACACTCGAAAATCAAATCAATGTTCTGAACCATGGTCTTCTACTGTCTTGGATTAGAGATCGCTTGTTTCAGGGGTACACTCAGTCACACTTTTCTATTTCTTTATTTCCTTTCCTCACTGGGCGATTTCCTTTTGGGGCCCTTCGGCTTATTGCATCCTGCCTTTAAAACTCAAATGAAATGTAAAAAATACTGTTCAAATAGGAATAAAGTTTTGATGACATAAAATCTGTTAGCACGGCACAACTTGTAATTAATCCTCCTGTGACATTTCATGTACAATAGAGAAATCAACAAATCTCAAATGTCTTATAATTGGACAGAAAATGGTTGAATTTATTTGTTTTCAAGGAGATTCAATTACATTAACTCATAATCATTTATTCTTTAGGGACATTGCTCTGCGACAACGAAGCAACATGAATTTAATTTTTTAAAAAAAGAGGAAAAATTTACTCAATTTAAGGACAAAAACATTGGACTCATCGCAATAGGTTAAAGACTACGTGATGGTAAATTAACATTACGTTTAATTAGGATCATTATGCTCATTTATTTTTTGTCGTTCATGATGTATAGAGTACACAAACACACACACGCATGTATACATACACACACATATGTAAATATATATATATATATATATATATATATATATATATACACACACATATATATATATATATATATATATATATATATATATATATATATATATATATATATGTATATATATATATATATATATATATATATATATATATATATATATATATATATATATATATATATATATATATATATAAATATATGTATACATATATATATATATATATATATATATATATATATATATATATATATATATATATATATAAACACCAAGTAGCCTTGGCCTTTTAAACTCTTGTTTTCTGAGTAAGGTCAAAATGTTTTTCACTAAGCGCAAAATCCACAGAGTGAATTCCAACAAATTAAGATTTTATAAAGGTAATACCTCATTGCGATCACTATAGTGCGTATATGCGATTATAACATTTTATAAAACTCGCTAGAAAAGACATATATAAAGGTTAACACTTACCAGAGGCGTCCCGGGCCGGATTCATAATCAATAATTTCTGTTCGTCTAGTGAGGCGTTGGTCGTGACCTTGTCTGTAACGTCTTTTTGCAACTCTGTCCTGGACGTGACAGGTGAGAGATCATGATGCTACATGACTTGGTGCAACCCACAGTCCTTAATGTAGTGGAATCGGTGGAACCTGAGAAGTTCGAACGCGTAGCGAATGATTTTAAGTTGAACAGGCTGACATAATTGTCTCTTTCTATCGATTATATATGAAAGATCTACTGTAATGTTATTGATGTCCTTTAAATATTTAATTCTAATGGAGCATTACTTCTCTCGTAGTTTATTTGTTTTCTTATTTCTTTTCCTCAATTTTCTTTTTCTTTTCTTTTTTGAGTCCTTGGTTATATAGTATTCTGCTTATTAACTATAGCTAAGCGTCATCTAATGGGCTTCTCTTTTTCTTGTCACTAATAAGCAGCTTAATGACATAAAATGATAGACTTGCATGCTGGCATACTTTTGATGGCTCTAAAAATACCAAGGAAGCTTGTTTGTAAGGATGTAAATATGATTTACCTGGATGACAACAACAATCATGCAGGGAAGAATAAGAAGTTTCATTTCATGGGTTTCGTTCGTTTGGGTGGAAGATCTGGAAAAGATAAGCAGATGTCAGATAGTATAGCAAATGCAAAATAAATTTGAGGTTCAGTTTTCTTGTCAAACAACATTCTAAATGTAGAAAACAATCCCAAAACAAAATTTTAAAGGCAAAACACAGTCCCCCAAAACATTTTACAAATAGAAGACTATCCACACACAATGTTTTAAAGTTGGAATACTATCCACTGACAAAATTTCAAAGATATCCACAAAAGAATTTTAAAGGTCGAACACTATCCGCAAACAACACTTTGAAGGTAAAAGACTATCCGCAAACAACTATTTAAAGGATCAGTATCCACAAACAATATTTTAAAGGTAGAAGATTATCCACAAACAACATTTTAAAATTAGAATACTATCCACTAACAATACTTTAAATGTTGAAGACTATTCACAAACTGCATTTTAAAGGCCGAATATTATCCACAAAAAAAATTTTGAAGGTAGAAGACTATCTACAAACAACACAAATAACATTTTAAAGTAAGAATATTATCCGCTAACAACATTTTAAAGATTGAACACTATTCACAAACTACATTTTAAAGGTTGAAGACTATCTGCAAAAAACATTCTAAAGGTCGAGGATTATTCACAAACATCATTTTAAAGTTATATCACTATCCACAAACAACATTTTAAAGTTATAACACTATCCACAAACAAAATTTTAAAGGTAAAAGACTCGGAAACGATAATTTTAAAGGTCGAACACTATTCACAAACATTTTACAGGTGGAAGTCAATCCACGAACAACCTTTTAAAGGACGAAGACTATTCACAAACAGAATTCTAAAGGTAGAATACCATCCACAGACATTTTAAAGGTCGAAGGCTAGCCCCAAACAACATTTTAAAGGTTGAAAACTATACACAAGCCTAATTCTAAAGGTCGAAGATCACAAACAACATTTTAAAGTTTGAGGACTATCTACATACAACATTTTAAAGCTCAAAGACTATCCGCAAACAACGTTTTAAAGGTAGAAGGCTATCCGCAAAGAACATTTTGAAGGTAGAATATTATCCATAAAAAGCATAATAAAGATAGAAGACATACGCAAACAGCATTTTAAAGGTAGAATATTATCCAAAAACAACATTTTAAAGGTAGAAGACTATTCAAAAAAAATTTAAAGATACAAGACAATCCACAAAAAACATTTTAAAAGTAGAATACTATCCACAAAAAGAATTTTAAAAGTATAAGACAAGCCCCAAACAACATTTTAAAAGTAGACTTTCCTCAAACAAAATTTTCAAGGTTGAAGACTATTCCCCAAACAACATTAAAAAGGTAAAAGTCTCCCTAAACAACATTTTAAAGGTAGAAAATTGTCCCCAAACAACATTGAAAGGGCAGATGACAGTCTTCAAACAACTTTTTAATGAGAGGGGACTGTCCACAAAAAAACATTATAAAATTTTCAAGTTAGAACATTTTAAAAGTGGAAGACATCTCCAAACAACCTTTTAAAGGTAGAACACAGTCCTTAACAACTTTTTAAAGGCATATGACTGTCCGCAAACAACATTTTATAGGTAGAAGACTGTACCCAAATAACAATTCAAAAGCAAATGACTGTCCCCAAACTACATTTTAAAGGCAGAGGGCTGTCCCCAAACAAAATTTTAAAGGTAAAAGAATATCCTCAAACATTTTTTTAAAGGTGAAAAAGGTAAAAGACTATCCCCAAATAATATGTTTAAGGTAGAATATCCCCAACCAAAACTCTAAAGACAGGTGACTGTCCACAAACAACATTCTAAAGGCAGATGACCATCCCCTAACAACATTTCAAAGGTAGAAGACTGTCCCCAAACAACATCTTAAAGGTAAAAGACTGCTTCCAACCAACAATTGCAGGGTAAAAAACTGCCCTTAAACTGCATTTTAAAGGTAGAAGGTTGTCCCTAAAAGCATTTAGAAGGTATTTTACTGTTAAAAAACAACATTTTGAAGGTAGAAGACTGTCCTTAAAAACCTTTTAAAGGTAGAAGACTGTCCTTAAATAACCTTTTAAAGGTAGAAGACTGCCCTTAAACAACATTTTAAAGGAAGAAGACTGTTCCTAAACAACATTTTAAAGGTAAAAGACTGTTCCCAAACAACATTTTAAAGGTAGAAGATTGTTCCTAAACGACGTTTTGAAGGTAAAAGACTGTTCCCAGACAACATTTAAAAGGTAGAGGACTGTCCCTAAACAAAGAATATTTTTTAAAGGAGAAGACTCTCTAAACATTTTAAACGTAGAAGAATGTCCCCAAACAAAATTTTTAAGGTAAAAGACTGCTTTCAAACAACATTTGAAAGGTAGAAGACTGTCCCTAAACAACATTTTAAAGGTAGGTGGTTGTCCCTAAACACCATTTTAAAGGTAGTTTACTATTCCCAAAAAACATTTTAAAGGTAGAAGACTGTTCCTAAACAACATTTTAAAGGTAAAAGACTTTTCCCAGACAACATTTTAAAGGTAGAGGACTGTCCTTAAACAACATTTTAAAGGTAGAAGACTCCCTAAACAACATTTTAAATGTAGAAGAATGTCCCCAAACAAAATTTTTAAGGTAAAACACTGCTTCCAAACAACATTTGAAAGGTAGAAGACTGTCCCTAAACAACATTTTAAAGGTAGGTGGTTGTCCCTAAACACCATTTTAAAGGTAGTTTACTGTTCCCAAACAATATTTTAAAGGTAGAAGACTGTCCTTAAACTATCTTTAAGCCTCTTTCACACAGGACAGTAAATACTGCATGCAGTAAAAAAACTGCAACAGTATTTACTGCACGACCTAAGTGGACATACAATATGTATACTTCTATTCACACCCGACAGATTTTACTGCAACGTTAAATTTGCTGCATGATGCCTGCGTTTGTACTGCTAAAACTGGTGCAGTAGATTTACTGCAACAGTTTAGCTTTCTATGGTTTTCAATAGTATCTTTCACACTATGCAGATTTTACTGCACCCCCTAGTATGTTTCAGACAGTAGGTCAGCGAGGGTGTGTGCATATTCCGCTCTTACAAGAGGTAAGGATAATTAAAACTAATTTCTTTTTGTTACTCAATGTAATATGTAATGAATGCATTTTGTAATGGCAATATATAAACATATTTTTATTATGAAATAAAGGTTAACTTTTTGTTATTCTAAATCTTATTTTTATCATTTTAAATCTTATCTAACCTAACCATAGCTAATCTAACTATATTTACAGGTTAAACGATGAGTGCAACTGACAACGAAAAACTTATTTTAGCTGTTGAAAAACACCCTGCACTGTGGGATACGGCCTGCAGCGACTATAAAGACAGGCTTCAAAAAGCCAATGCATGGAAAAGCATATGCAAAGAAGTTGTGGAAAATTATTCAGAAATCGAAGATGACAGAGCAAGAAATGACGTTGGTAAGTAGAAATAGTTGCATATCATATGTAGTTGTTTTGCCATGACACTGAACCACTGTCGCTCACAAAATAATCTGCAAACATATCTCTGATGCGGTTAGCTCCTCTTCCTCCTTGTTGTCGACCAATATTTTCAACGGTTTGTAATTCATCGCTATTAGTATCATCCATCTCTTGTTTGCACAAAATTATGAAGCACGTAACAGGCTTTTACGATATCTATTGCTAAATCCTTAGACACATTAAGTGGACGATGGAAAATCCTCCACTTGTTGGAAAATATTCCAAACGTACATTCTATGTACCTCCTTGCACGTGATAAACGATAGTTAAAGATTCGTTTTTTAGTTGATAACATGCGGCCTGCATATGGTCTCAAGACTGTTTCTGATAGCCCAAAAGCCTCATCAGCTACAAACATAAACGGCATTTCAATGGTGCTGTCATTTGGTAAAAATTTTGGTTATGGTATGTTTAGAGTACCACTTCGTAATGATTTGTAAAAAGAGGATCTTTTAAATATTGTCGAGTCACAATCCTTTCCGTATGATCCAATATCAATGTACGAAAAGCAGTGGTTGGAACCGCATACAGCTAAAAGCACAATTGAAAAGAAATTTTTATAATTGTAATACAAGGATCCAGAATTATTAGGGCTAATAAGTCTGACGTGTTTGCCGTCTATTGCCCCCAAACAGTTGGGAAAATTTGCGTTTTTTTTTTTTTTTCAAAGTCTTGTGCTATGCTATTCCAATTCTCCTCCGTGTACAGAGGAAAGCATTTGGCTTGCAATGCTTGCCATATTTCAGTACAGACCTCCCCTATTGCTGCACTTATTGTTGATATGCCTAGCCGATAGGAATAATGCAGCTCTGTCATTGTGCAACCAGTGGCTAGGTATCTGAAAAGAAAAAATATATAATCAGAGTAGCAAAATATCTTACAATGTTTGATATTGGTTTTTAATATTACTCTATTTTGTTTTATTTCAGCTAAGCAACTTCAGGTGAAATGGAGGATCCTGCGTGATGCTTTCCGAAGGAATCATAAAGCAATTAAAAATGCTCCGTCTGGATCAGCCTCAAACAAACGATCGTACTTTTACGCCTCGCAAATGCAATTTTATTAAAGACGCTTGATGCCGCAGAAACCACCTCAAATATTCCGGGATGTCATGTTGATAATCAAGGTGATTTAGAGGTTCAACCTTCTCCTAAAATTGAAAGAAGATCTAAGAAACCAAAATCAGTGGTTATGCAGATAATTGACTACCTGAATAAGCAAGATGAAAGCGCATCAGATGATATAGAATTATTTTTTAGATCTTTGCATTCATCTGTTAAAGATTTTACAGAAGATGAAAAATTGGAGCTGTAAGCACGGGTCATATCAGTAATCTCTGACATAAGAATATCTAGAGTTAATTATCCCCACAACAATGTCTCACAAATATCTGGAGCTGCGACATATTACCCGTATAATGTTGCTAATACGACGGCGCCACAAGTACCGCTAATTCAAGGACCTCCAGTTGGACAAGTGCAGCAAATGCCAAGTTTATCATATACAAAATTAGAGCCAAGGCAATGTTCACATAACTCCAACCCTCCTTCCGTTTCATCTGTCTCTAGTGTCTCATCGGTAATTGATATTCTTAATTTTAATTGATATTTTAAATAATTTCTAAATAATAAAGAATCATAGTCATGTAAAATAGTCAATATATATAAGGAACCTCTTGGAGGTTATATTGTTTGTTACATGAATTTTGTTTATATGGATTGAAATACGCAAAAGTAGCATTTATGTTATTATTTGTTTTTGTTTGGACGGGTTACATTATTATGAGGTAATGTATATTATCAGTAAAAAATGGCATTAATACTATTTTTTTTTTTTTTGCATATTTTTTATTTTATATGGAGCGAAATAGGAAATGAAAGTATTTCTGTAGATAAAGTTTTTTATAAATAAAAATTAGTTATTATTATGTCGCCATTATTAAAACCTACTTAGTTAGGAAAATTGAAATACGTTACCTACCTGAGAGTCAAAGCCAGTTTTTCAATAGCAGGTACGGCGTCTCTCATCTGCGTGTTGTTGTGGGTTAAGTTGCTTTGGACATATGACAATAGCTCGTCAAAACTTTCGGCTGACATTCTGAAATAATTGAAGAATTTGGCCTCGTCTTCCCTTAATTTTGCAAACAGTGCGGCAAATTCTCCATCTTGTGGCCTTAATTTCACTATATTGTGAACCCAGCACCACCCTTTTCTCTTCCTTTGCTGTCTTTTATACAACAAATATAAAAGGAGAGCCTTCTGTTCCTTGCTTTTGGCCATTTTCTATGGAAAGTTCACAAACACTGATGACAGCAGCAGTGCAATACTGATAGAATCATGCGTAAAAAACTGCATCGTGTGAAAGACTGTGCAGTAAATACTGTTGCAGTTTTTTTACTGCATGCAGTATTTACCGTCCTGTGTGAAAGAGGCCTTAAAGGTAGAAGACAGTACTTAAACAACCTTTTAAAAGTAGAAGACTGTTCTTCAACAACATTTTAAAGGTAAAAGACTGTTCCCAAACAACATTTTAAAGGTAGAAGACTGTTCCTAAACAAAAATTTAAAGGTAAAAGACTGTCCCCAAAACACATTTTAAAGGTAGAAGATTGTCCCTAAATAACATTTTAAAGGTAAAACACTGTTCCCAGACAACATTTTAAAGGTTGAAGACTGTATTTAAACAAAATTTTGCAGGTAAAAGACTGGTCTCAAACAAAATTTAAAAAATAGAAGACTGTTCTTAAGATTTTGAAGACAGAAGACTGTCCCTAAACAACATTTTGAAGGTAAAAGACTGTTCCCAAACAACATTTTAAAGGTAGAAGACTGTTCCTAAACAACATTTTAAAGGTAGGTGGTTGTCCCTAAACACCATTTTAAAGATAGTTTACTGTTCCCAAACAACATTTTAAAGGTAGAAGACTGTCCTTAAACAACCTTTAAAGGTAGAAGACAGTACTTAAACAACCTTTTAAAAGTAGAAGACTGTTCTTCAACAACATTTTAAAGGTAAAAGACTGATCCCAAACAACATTTTAAAGGTAGAAGACTGTTCCTAATCGAAACTTTAAAGGTAAAACACTGTCCCAAAACAATATTTTAAAGGTAGAAGATTGTCCCTAAATAACATTTAGAAGGTAAAAGACTGTTCCCAGACAACATTTTAAAGGTTGAAGACTGTATTTAAACAACATTTTGCAGGTAAAAGACTGGTCTTAAACAAAATTTAAAAAATAGAAGACTGTTCTTCAGATTTTAAAGACAGAAGACTGTCCCTAAAAAATATTTTGAAGGTAAAAGACTGTTCCCAAACAACATTTTAAAGGTGGAAGACTATTCCTAAACAACATTTTAAAGGTAGAAGACTGTTCCTAAACAACCTTTTTAAAGGTAAAACACTGTTCCCAAACAACATTTTAAAGGTAGAAGATTGTCCCTAAATGACATTTTGAAAGTAAAAAACTGTTCCCAGACAACATTTTAAAGGTAGAAGATTGTTCCTAAACAACATTTTAAAGGTGGAAGGTTATCCCTAAATGACATTTTGAAAGTAAAAGACTGTTCCCAGACAACATTTTAAAGGTAAAAGACTGTTCCTCAACAACATTTTAAAGGTAGAGACTGTTCCCTAACATTTTAAAGGTAGAAGATTGTCCCTAAATGACATTTTGAAAGTAAAAAAACTGTTCCCAAACAACATTTTAAAGGTAGAAGATTGTTCCTAAACAACATTTTAAAGGTGGAAGGTAATCCCTAAATGACATTTTGAAAGTAAAAGACTGTTCCCAGACAACATTTTAAAGGTAAAAGACTGATCCCAAACAACATTTTAAAGGTAGAAGACTGTTCCTAATCGAAACTTTAAAGGTAAAACACTGTCCCAAAACAATATTTTAAAGGTAGAAGATTGTCCCTAAATAACATTTAGAAGGTAAAAGACTGTTCCCAGACAACATTTTAAAGGTTGAAGACTGTATTTAAACAACATTTTGCAGGTAAAAGACTGGTCTCAAACAAAATTTAAAAAATAGAAGACTGTTCTTCAGATTTTAAAGACAGAAGACTGTCCCTAAAAAATATTTTGAAGGTAAAAGACTGTTCCCAAACAACATTTTAAAGGTAGAAGACTATTCCTAAACAACATTTTAAAGGTAGAAGACTGTTCCTAAACAACCTTTTTAAAGGTAAAACACTGTTCCCAAACAACATTTTAAAGGTAGAAGATTGTCCCTAAATGACATTTTGAAAGTAAAAAACTGTTCCCAGACAACATTTTAAAGGTAGAAGATTGTTCCTAAACAACATTTTAAAGGTGGAAGGTTATCCCTAAATGACATTTTGAAAGTAAAAGACTGTTCCCAGACAACATTTTAAAGGTAAAAGACTGTTCCTCAACAACATTTTAAAGGTAGAGACTGTTCCCTAACATTTTAAAGGTAGAAGATTGTCCCTAAATGACATTTTGAAAGTAAAAAACTGTTCCCAAACAACATTTTAAAGGTAGAAGATTGTTCCTAAACAACATTTTAAAGGTGGAAGGTAATCCCTAAATGACATTTTGAAAGTAAAAGACTGTTCCCAGACAACATTTTAAAGGTAAAAGACTGTTCCCAAACATTTTAAAGGTAGAAGATTGTCCCTAAACGACATTTTGAAAGTAAAAAACTGTTCCCAGACAACATTTTAAAGGTAGAAGACTGTTCTCAAACAACATTTTAAACGTAGAAGATTGTCCCTAAACGACATTTTGAAAGTAAATGACTGTTCCCAAACAACATTTTAAGAGTAGCAGATCGTCCCTGAACGACATTTTGAAAGTAAAAGACTGTTCACAGACAACATCTTAAAGGTAGAACACTGTCTTTGAGGGTGAAAGACTGGTCTCAAACAATATTTTAAAAATAGAAGACTGTCCTTAAGATTTTAAAGGTAGAAGACTGTCCCTAAACAACATTTTAAAGGTAGAAGACTGTCCCTAACCTCAATTGACCAGGTGTAAGGCGATTTTTGGACATATCTCGTATTTCATCCATAGAAAGGGAATTATACTCCCACTTTCACTAAAATTGTCAAAATCCTACAAAAGATAATTTGGTAAACAGATTTGTAAATATATCAATTTATAAGAAAAACAATTTCTATGTCGTAGAGAGGAATAAGTACTATATTAAGTTGAAATTAGAAGGAGAATGACGAATAGCTATTAAATATTTTATGAATATAAATGGATATTAGGAGTAAATGGTTCTGCTTTGACAAACTTTACCATTATTCATCTCATTCTGTGAGTCACAACACCTTGGCTGATGGTGCAACATTTTCGGGTAAATCTATAGATAATTTAAAAATAATTTCTTCCAAAAAAAAAATGAGAAAAATAATAACGGTCGCTCTTCTGAGAGAGAAAACATTTATTCTTCAATTTACTCAATTCCGGAGTTTTGTCACAAAATTTGAATTATTGGTTTAGAGGCATAAAGTAACGTACTTCAAACGCAGTCAAACCGAACACACAATTACCTCTTTAAAGAGAAACATTTAGTTGCTATTGGCAATGAATATACGAAATACATAGAAAGGGTTCTTACTTTCTGTTATATTATTAAATCCATCCTTACCCTGAACTGCCGGCAAACTATGTCAAATGTCGTATTTATAGTCTGGTAATTCTATTTCCAGGTTGAAAAAAAATATCAGAGAAGCCATTGCACTCGGTCATATTGCTTTGAAGAAGTTTCTATTTTCTTGTAATGTTATTAAATCAGTCCTTCCATAGCACTGGTCAGCAAGATATTATAAGGCACATGTATTTTATACACTGTAGGCCTAATGCTTTTTTTTTTCTTTCCTCTGGCTCTCTCCAGCACTAGAACATTGGTCTCCCCGGGTCACCAATACCGCAAGATACTAACAGAAAGCCGAGGTGAATGTAACTGACTTTATTCAACAAGATTACTAGCCCATATACAAATGGTTGAGGGCAACAGTGGCACAAAATTCCAAAAATATGAAACATGCAATCGCAGACTTAAACAGGTTTTTTTTTATTATTAGTACGGAGAGAGCGAGAGATTAATAAAAGCAATAGCATTACAGTGTATGAAATACAAGTATGTTATATTCAGTATTTATGCCTAATGATTCTGTTTTAAAACTGAACCCTAAAAAAATGGTGTAGAAGTTTTGTTTATCGATATACAAACAAATAGGAAATGAAGATACTTATCTTAAAAGTAGCAATAGATAAGACTAAGAATACAAATAATCCTTAAGGTCTGTTTCACTAACGCATCGTCAATAACATTGATATATCGAAGTCTTAAAATCTAGACCGCTTAAAAAAAAAAACCGTACCCACCTGCACTGTATTCCATACCAAAGTCTTTATCCATAAAAGTAGACGGAGTATCCATCATAACTCGAGCGAAAATAAAAAAAGATGCGTAAATATGTATCACCGTATAGATATTCATATACAGAACACAAACGCAAGTGAGGAGAATATGCATAGGGTATGAAATAAATGGATACATAAAAGCAACATTAACGCTGGCCATCATCGGTTTTACTTATTTATAATAGGTCCATTTATCCGATAAAACTTTCTACCAAATAAATATTCAAGAGAGAGACATGGTTTGAAACTCCCAAGGATTCCAACTGCCTTTTTGGAATGCATACAGCAATAGGTAATTTCTTATTGATAGATAATAGCTCTCATCAATCAGATGTGGGAAAATGGAGGCGAAGAAAGACATCTATTTATTCTGAATAATTCATTGCATCCTTTAGACAATCGCCTTTTATATGTGCATAATTTATTTAGCGCCATTTCACGACTAAGTGAGAAACTGACTTTTAGTAAGAGAATATAAATTGCTTACAAAGTAATTTGTTCGCTCTTTCCATTTAGTTTGCTTATTCAAGAATACTATTTAGTTTGAACTATATTGGCTAATTGTGGTCTTTCAATCACCTTTCAGTGGAAGGGAAGAGGCGAGAAAGATTTTAGGATTATATAAGGATGTGAGTATCAAAGAATAATAATACCTGCGCTTGAAGCCGTCGACGATACTCGACCTATTGACAAAATACGAAAGAAATGTGAAATATTTATTCTGGCTTCCATATGATTTAGGTTGGCATTGTACCTGGGGTTTGAATCTCAAGACTTAATGATAAGAATATGTTGGGATTTAAAAAAAAATCTCCCCAGTTTTGCAGATTTCGTAGACTGATGTAATAAGTCCACATCATTAAGGAAAGCAGAATAAGTTAGTACGGTTATGTACAGCAAACCTTAAAAAAAAATTGTCTTAAGCTTTACAAAATTCAGAGAAATGTCAACTTTCGTTTATCCTACAGACCTGAAAAAAAACCGAATCCAATTAGATGGATAAGGAAGGAAAGGATTAAGTAAATTTACAACATTTAATAAGATCTAACTTCTTAAATTTCCTGTTACTAATCTTATTTCCTCCATAATGCTGAGAATCCATTACAGTCAAGTCTACCCACGCATATTCAAAATGACACTAGATCTGAAATTAGTTTTATAGGCGGGTTTACACGGTCGAATGGTTTGTCGAACGTGGTTCGACAGACTAGGGTTTTAAGTGATGTTCAAACGTGTGAACGGGGTATTTGGTTGTCAAACACGTTTGTCGAACGGTTCGAAGAAAGTTTTCTTGCTTGACTTTTGTGGGGGTGGCTTCATTGTCCACAAACCTTATGCATTTGTGACTGATTCCAGCTCTCCGAACCATTTGACATGCAGATTCTACAATTGGGTTCGACGAACCGTTCGACCGTGTGAACCCCGCTTAATTGTGTTCCGGAGATGAGGTTCAGCACCATTCAGTTTTAGAGGATCTCCCTTGTCGTTTAGTCGAATAGCAAGGAACTTCAACAAAGATTTAAAGTTGGTGTAGATACTTTGTTAAGGAACAGACACGCCTTTTCTTGTTTTCCCTGATAATTCTCCTACATAAGTTCATTTAATTTCTATATTTTTTTTTTCTGAGGCAGATTTTCCAAAAGATTTCATTGATATTTTTCCCATGCCTTCGTCTATATATAGTCATATTAGATATGCAGGTAAAAATATCACCAATTAATGTCTAGAATAAGTAAAATTAAATTGCCTGAAATTACATATGAAAATCAGGCTATATATCAGTTTAATGAAAAATCTTTTACGGTATGACCATGAGTCTCGGTATGACAATGAAAAAATATTAAACAGATTTTGTGGATTTGGGAACAAAGGCCTCAAAAGAATATTGGGAGTTGAATGGCAGTACAGGTTTAGAAATTAAACCATAAGAGTGATTACTCGAGTGCCATATATGGATGAGATCATGGTGAGGGGTAGATGGAGATGGTTTGGGGACGCTCTTTGCACTTCCCAAGAGAGATTAGGTCACCTTTATGGTGAGATTAGTTCACTAAACTTTTAACTGGGCTCCAAAAGGCACTAAAAGAGTTGGAGGACCCTATCCTACATGGCTGAGGACTATGAAATGTAAAATAGAAGGTGAATGAAGAAGTATTGATTTAAGAGCTCAGGCTATTGGTAATAGGTTGGCCAGGGCATCAGCCGCTTATTGAGATGCTACCGCGAGAGAGTTATTGGGTCCTTTGACTGGCCAGACAGTACTACATTGGATCTTTCTCTCTGGTTACGGTTCCCTGTCCCTTAGGCTACACATACTCTGAATAGTCGGGCCTATTCTTCACAGATTCTCCTCTATCCTCATACACCTGACCACACTGAGATTAGCCAATTAAATACTGTGAACTGCGTGTCTATTTTTTCGTTATGAACGTTTGTTTTCACAGGCTCTTGCTTCAATAGATTTTCTTGGATTTAATTGTATGCAACCCGTCAAAATATGATGGCTAGATATTTACACAAATATGCACGTGACCGGAATATTTATAAATATATATATATATATATATATATATATATATATATATATATATGATATATATATATATATATATATATATATATATATATATATATATATATATATATATATATATATATATATATATATATATATATATATATTCTAATTCATATATGTAGATGTGTGTTGTATATCAAGGTATATGAAATTTTTCATCATGAGAATTCCACAAAAACCTATATCTCAGCATATTGTTGTATACGATTGCATTTTGGTAGCGAAGGGAGTTTAGTTGCCTTTGGGCGCTCGAGTTGACAAGTCCCTCACCTTAGAGGGTAGTTGTGTAATGTGTACTTAAGAACGAACCTTTTGTAATAAATGAAGAAAACCCATATTCCAACGTCTCATTATCCGTCTACATAAGTCATATTGGTATCAGGTGTAAAAATACGTCTGTTTGTGTATGCTGTGAGTGAAGTTGTTCTTTGAGCGAGTGAAATAAAAGTTCAAGCTACCGAGATACACAAGGACTAACATAGCAGAAGCTGCTGCTACAGGAGATGAGAACGAAGCAGCAGTGGGATATAGCCTTCCTGATGAAGAATATAGACAGGAAATTAGAAAGCAAGAATTGGAAAATAAGTTAGAAAACTTAGAACAGTTAATGAACAGATTCTTTGTTGAAGGAGAAGAGGCGCAGTGCGCAGCCACAGCATATCCAGCATACATAAGCGAAGTCCAAACGCATACAAGTGAAAGTACATATGCGCAGCCGAGGGAAGATACGCAAATCATAGTTCGAAAGTTGCTAGAACTCAAGGCCTTTTGATGACCAACGGCCTAACAAAGGGTTTCAATTAATTGAAGTGTTTTTGAGAGACTTTTAAGTAGCCATATATGGGTGGTCGGAAAGAGAAAAAGCTATTCAAGTAATTGGATTGCTGAAAGATGCTCAGGCAATGGGGGTAATGTGTTGGCCGCAAGACAGTTTAAGAAGTTATACTGAAATAAAAGGATATCTAATTGAGAAATATGACTTGCCTGATGCAAGAAAGGGAGACATAATTGAAAATTACAAACCCAAAATACGGGAAGGTGAATCAGTTCTTAGTTTTGCAACTCACATTTTTCTTGATTGCGATTCGTTTTCTACACGGAGTGCCAATCTCCCAGAAGGTGATAAAAAAGCAACGGCCCGTAAACACATTCGCAGATTAGTAAACCCGTATTCATGTGGTTATTTGTTCGGTGACAATCGCTCATTAGTAGAAGTAGTGAGTACGATACAAAACATTTTAGACAGTTTGCCAGAAGAAAAATTGACTGGGAATTACTGGCCCGATTCCGAGAAGTTGGCAGCCATGAGAGGCACTCCACCCCCGAAGGGAGGTAAGGGGGAACGCAGTTAGCAAATTAGATGATGACAGTGTGGGGGAGAGGGGCATTGACGAGTGGAGTGCCCCACCCAAAGATCCCTCCGCTGTTACACCTGTCAGTCCTATGGTCATCTATCTCAAGAGTGCTCAGCAAAAATCTCCCAGGGCGAGCGGGCTGTGGTACACGTACACCTCCCCCTACCCGATATCCGAGGAAAGGTAAAAGAGGAAGGGGGAGAAGAGGGAGTTCAATGCCCCCCCCCCCTTGCATGACGTCACAAGTATTAGCTGAGGAAGTGGTGACGACGGACGTGACGGTGACAGAGCAAGCACTGGGACCTCCATCAGTACCCACAACCTCACACCCGCAGCACTAGGGAGCAGCGGCATTGCAGCTGAGGTCATTGGCCTGTGCTCCATATCTCGTAAAGGCCGTCTAGGAATGTTAGCAGTTAGGATTGACCTGCCAGATAATCCATTCGAGTGCTGATCGACACAGGAGCCAGCATTTCACTGACTGAAAAATGTTTCTCCTAAAACCCATTACAGTCTGCGGCATCCATCGTTCTTGACACGCCAAGAGAAAATAAACTACACATAAACCATACAAAATTTGTCAACTTTAAGGTAGGGTCTGTGAAGTTTACACATGATTTTTTTGTCTTGCCAACCTTGGGAATTCCAGGAATCGAGGCTATTTTGGGAATTGATTTTATATTTAATAATCAAATATGCATTTTTGGGGGGTAAGATACAATAACAATAAAAGCAGGAGGGTACATTTTACCGGTAGAAATTCATGAGACAGTAAGTGCGTGTGTTAGCTCGGAGAGACATTTAAGTAATGTAACAGCTGTACCTGAGAGGAGAAGTGTTGTCCTCCCAGACCCTTATGAGCATATCTGTGATCCGCTGTCGCCCTCTTGCGAAAGGAACCAAGGTAGTTGTTAAACTCCATGACAATGGGGCCCATATGATATTAGAGTGCTTGACAGAAATAAAAGAGAACAGAGCTGATATAACGATAGTTAATTGGTCAAATAAAAGAGTTGTGTTAGGAAGTGATTCTGTGTGTGAATTAGAGTTATGTGAAATTGCTTATAATGGGATGTTTAGAGCCACAACTCCAGCCCGCACAGACGAACGCACTCAGAATTTGATTATGCAAGCACGAGAATTATGTCCGTCAGAATATCAACATGTACTTAGTGACATTGTCAGTAATTATTCTGGTGTAATTGCAATTGAGATGAGCCACCCGGGAGGATTGGCCAATTTCCCTTTAGCATTGAAACTGGGCAGGCAGAGCCAATCAGGCCAAAGCCTTATAAGGTACCCATTCATTTCCAGGGAGAGAGAGAAAGGGAAATTAATAAATTAACGGAACAAGGGATAATCGAGGAGAGTGAATGCCCCTGGGCTTTTCCAATTGTAGCTGTTAGGAAAAAGGATAGCTCGGTAAGATTGTATGTTGATTATAGGAAGTTGAGTGCAGTCACTAAGGATTATGCATTTCCATTGCCCTCGATCGAAGAATTACTTGTGAAAGTACTGGATAGTAAATATTTTACAACTGTTGATTTAAAATCTGGATACTATCAAATACCCATTCAGGAAGAGAGTAAATGTAAAACGACATTTATAGCTAACGATCAACTATTCCAGTTTAATTTTCTTCCTTTCGGTGTTAAAAATGCTCCAAGTCATTTCTCTATAGTAATGATGGCAGTTTTGTCTCTCTTAATTGGCCATAATAATCTTGTTTATTTAGACAATATCATAATTAAAGGGAAATCGGCTGAAGAACATAATTATAATATTCGTAAAATTTTAGAAGCATAGCGACGTAATGGTATGAAAATTAATTTTTTCTGTGAACAGGTTGAATTTTTAGGTCACATAATAACCCCAGAAGGTATCCAATCCTGCCCTGCCCCAGTAAAGTAGCGGCTATTAGAGATTTCCCAAGGCAACGTAACTCTAAGGAAGTAGCTGGATTCCTAGGGCTCGCTGGGTATTACTGTAAATTCATAAGAGGTTTTGGAGAGATAGCGAAACCCTTAGATGCTTTAAAGAAACAAAAAGTAATAAATTGGGAAGGGGAAGAAGAAAGGGCCTTTAACCATTTGAAAGCTGTATTAACTAGCAACGAATTACTATCTTATCATAGATTTGATTGCCCGTTTTTAGTGACAACAGGTGCGAGTAGCGTAGCTATTGGTGGCGTAGTTTCTCAACGAGATGATAAAGGCAGAGAGAGACTCATTTGTTTTGCTTCCTGGGCGTTAAAACGGGCAAAAAAGAATTCTAGTACATTCGATTGAGAGGCTTTGGCTACTCTTTGGGTTCTAGAGAGACATCGATTCTTTTTATTAGGTCAGACGATTGAGTTGCAAAGTGATCATCGCCCCTTACATGATTTTTATTATAAAAATGATTTGACCTCTCGACAAGCGAGATGGATTGAGAGATTGTTAGAGTTTAATATGAAGGGCTTTCATCACATAGAAGGTAAAGCTAACAAGGCAGCTGATGCTCTCTCTAGAGGTGCAGTATTAGGAGTAATAACTAGAGCACAAAAGAGGTAGATGGAGTAGCAATGGGATCGCCGTGTGGACCAACCTTGGCAAATATATTTTTATGTTATTGTGAAGGGAAATGGTTGAATGATTGTCATGTAGAATTTAAGCCTTTTTTGTACCGTCGATATGTAGACGATACATTTTTACTTTTCAAAAATTTAGATCACATGAGCCAGTTTTTAGATTATTTAAATACAAAGCATCGTAACATAAGATTCACGAAAGAAAATGAACAGGATGATACTTTGCCTTCTCTCGATGTCTTGGTCTCTCGGAAACATAATACCTTTGAGACCTCAGTATTTCGAAAAAAAAAAAAAAAAAAAAAAAAAACTTTTACAGGACTAAGCACTCATTTTTTAAGCTCCGAATCATAAATCTACAAAATTAATTCGATAAAAACACTGTTATATAGGTGTTATCATTTATGTTCAACTTATCTGGGATTTCATGAGGAAGAAAATTTTCTAAAATTATTTTTTTATTACCAATGGGTTCCCTCTGAACCTCTATTATAATCAAGTCAAGAAGTTTTTAGATAAAATTTACAGTCAAAATTTAACAATTCAAACAGTCAGTAAGAAAAAGTTATATGTCTCCTTTCCGTACTATGGTTATGTTTCGGAGAGACTAAGAACAGATGTTATGAGTGTTGTGGGGCAATGTTATCCCCACATAGATTTAAGATTAATTTTCACTAACAAATTCTCAGTTGGCTCACTGTTTAAATATAAGGAGAGTCTACCTACTCCCTTGTGTTCCGTTGTCATATACACTTTTCAATGTGCACTCTGTAATGAGTGCTACACTGGAAGCACATCTAGACAGCTTCAGTGCAGGATTTCGGAGCACATGGGGAGATCGGTACGAACCAAAATACCATTAAGTAAGAAACCAATTTCCGCTATTTATGACCACGCATTTAAATCTGGTCATGCCATTTCTAAGGAAAATTTAAAAATTACGGACAGACATAGTAACGTCAGCCAGCTGAGAATCTTGGAGTCTTTATACATTTTTAAGACAAAACCCAGCTTGAATGAGGGCTTACCTGTCCAGTTACCGGTGACCCATTGATCCGTTTGGTCTGTGGGTTGCTGGTCTGGATGGGTGGTCATCATCTCCTGCGGGTGACTAAGTATATTAGTTATTAAGTCTTTTATATAGTTGTGTGTAATAAGTCTTTTTTCTAAGGTTTTATGTTCCTTGATTGGTTGATATTAGAACTAGTTGATCAGTTCATGAAAGTGTATCTTCCTAATTATGTACTTAGGATGATCTTATTAGTTTTATTCATTTTACATATGATAATTGCAGATAGGCTGAAGATGACATAAGTTATGTCGAAAGCTCCCGAATAAAAAAGATGATAGCAGCATTGACTATTCTATTCCTACTTAAATTGCGATTCCCAAGAGGAACCCATCTATCAACTATATATATATATATATATATATATATATATATATATATATATATATATATATATATATATATATATATATATATATATATATATATATTTCCGGATAATTACTTTTTATTATATAAGGAGATGGTTTGACTCATTACATACATTCGTGTTTTTTTTATAAAATCTCCCACAAAAATTTCTGAGATAGTGGAAAAATCATTTCCAATGATAGACCCACATCTATTTGGGGAGCCTTTTAAGATAGGAGTTCCTTTTAGAATCAATATAATTTTGTCGCGCATTATAAAATCCATTTGCAAGTTCTCTTCCCTCTGTGGGTGAAAGCTATTTTCTCCAAAAGATTATAAGAGAAGCAAAAGAACTTGCTTTCCATTCGTCTGATCTTCTTCATATTCTTCTTCTTCTTCTTCTCCTTCTTATTTCTCCCTTTTCGTCTTCTTCTTTCTCCTCGCATCTTCTTCTTCTTCTATATCTGTATTGCCATTAAATTTGAATTCTGCAGACGGATAAAAGCAAAGCTCCAGGAACCAGAAGTCTTATAGGCAAGGGGTCATAAAAAAAATTATGCCTATGGCAAATACTTAAGATAAATTGCTGTCGTAAAGAAGTCCAGCTCAGAGGAACTCCGATTACATAAGACATTTGTTAGAGGTGGTCGGTCCCCCAAGTAAACCTTTCCAGACTTTCCCGCTACAGGTGAACATCATTTGGCAACATTCGCTTTCACCCTGGCTCAACCTTGCAGTGCTGAGTAGCAGCCGTTTCTATCTCTGTATATCTCTCTCCTCATGGTTAATCTAGAGAAGCAGTTTACTATATGGCCTGGGTTGGCCAGGGTATAAGGCCTTGTGCATTATTTAGGTGTTGCTGAGTGTATTATACTCAGCTTTCATATACGATGTCAAATTACTGACCACATAAACAGTCAGCTGTCTGATGATGAGATAATGATTCTTCTTCTGTTTTGTTTTGATATATCTTCATTCCAGAAATGTAAATGTGATTGTATTATACACATTAATGGTTAGTGAATGGGGCAGTCTCTCTCCATTTTTATTTCATACACTCAAACCCATGCACACACAGATATATTTAGTATATGTATACATTTATATATATCCTAAGTCCCCTTCTGAAAGAGGATACCTTAACATGGAAAAAGCGTTTGTGTATCACCATGATCAGCACAGATGTAATGGTCAGTTCCATCCATAC
>NC_090736.1:54657775-54660275 GCF_036898095.1 Palaemon carinicauda | reverse complement strand
CCGTGTGTCACACGATCGTACATAAATTATTTTGTATATATTATGCTTGTATCTGCGCTCTTCCCTCGCACTAAAAATAACCTGAATAATCATGTCTCCGGTTTTACTCTGTAACATTGTCTGTCTCCCGAACATGTTATGTCCTGTTGCCTTGAGGTTTTGTATATAAAGGAGAATGTTCCTAAATAAGTACTCAGTTGATTGCATCCTGCCTTTGAGTTCACAACCCTCTCTCGGCTCGTCACAGGTAACAGATCAGATTTGACTTGGAACAACTATACTCAGCTTCGAGCTTTTGCTCAGTGTTTATGCCTCAACTGAAAAGGAGTACAATTTAACCATAAAAGAAACACTTTCTGGTACAACTCAGGAACATAAATGGTGGTCTACCCTTAAATCTGCACTCTTTGGTGTAGATGCAACAGTTCCTCCTTTACTTAAACCAGATGGCTCACTGTCCAAAGGAAAAGGCAACCCTTTTGGCTGATGTTTTTGACAGTAAACAGAGTAATGAAAAACTTGAACTTCCTCATTCCTGTTTTCCTGAGGCTAAACTAACTAGTTTAGCTTTTCGATCTCGTGAGATTAAAGCTCTGTTGGTGGACCTTGATGCTTATGAAGGTGTAGACCCAAATGGTATTTTTCCTTTGTTTTTTATAAAGACAGCAGATTTCTTAGCTCCAAAGTTATCTGTTATTTTGCGCAAGTTAGCAAGAAGAGGCTGGTCATTTTCCCGAGGGTTAGCGAAGTCCTTAGGTCCCCCAACGGTTGTTGAGAGAGATGAAAAAGCTTTGCTATACAGGCGGCTGGCGACGGCGAGTACTGTTGCAGAAGGTATGCTTTGAGGGCGTCATAGTAACGGTGAGAGGCGGGAGGAGCGGGTCATTACGGGGTCACCAATGTGACGGGCCAGGAGAAGGTTGTGACTCAAGAGCAGTATGAAAGCAACACTCTCCTTTATATACAAAAGCTCAAGGCAACAAGAAATTTCATGTTTAAAATTTACACCGTTAAAGATGAGAAAAGCAGACATGCTTATTCTGGTTCTTTTTAGTGCGAGGGAAGAGCGAAGATACAAGTATAATATATACACAAAATGAACTATGCACGATCGTGTGACACACGGTTGGTACAACAGTGAGGCAATTATGAACACGTCTGTATCTCCGCTAAGCGGCAATGTTCAGTTGGGCAAATTATCACAATTTGTGGTCCCTATCAATGTAAATATACTAAAAAAAAAAATAAAGACTTACATAGATTTTTGTGTCAGTAATCCAAGAGTGTCTAATTTTGCTTCATCAGGAAAAAACTGAGAAATTTGCCCATCCAATTTTGCCCAACCATGGCTTTGAAAACTGTCCAATTTTGCCTTATTATATGAATATATAAATCAAACTCTGTATTGTCTTTTTGGCTTCAGGGTTATGACATTATTTTCAAAACGTTTTTTAATATTGGGGACACCTTCAAAGGTGTTGACAGTCAGGGGATGAAACCTTCAAAAAAAGGAGTCGTAACCCAAATGCTACAAATAATGTAAAAAAACTTTCTAGTATATACATTTTTCCTAGAATAAGTCACATATCCAAATGAGAAAATTTCAGGGATTGTAAGGAAATATATTTGCCTCTTCCTGTCAATTTCCCTGTTGATAAGACACAGCTGCCATGTTGCCTTTTTTGATATGGTGTTAAATGTACCAACATTAAAAGTGAACAGCATAATAGGGAGAGACATCAACGAGGGACAAAGCTGATCCCATAAACAATATTTGTCTAAGTTATACCTATCTAGTTCATTTTTAATATTGTTACCTCCTCATATTATGAACAATTTCTCCAACGTCTTACTATTTTCATACTTTGCATATATAAAACACCTTCCTAAATAAATGACTGAAGAAAATTTGTCAAGGAAGAATTCAGTTATAAATTGCACACGACTTGGATATATTGGCGGGAAAGGCGACTATTTATTTACTCGCCGCCCACTGAATATTATATATTGCTTCTTTTTACTTCTGCCTCATGCCGAACAAAACAATAATTATATACAATATTTCAGCTATATAAAACACCTTCCTAAATAAATGGTTGGAAAAAAAACTTACTACTATAAGGATTTAGAGTTCAGATACTTTCAGCAGAAGACTTAAGTTATAGTATTTTGGCGGGAAAGCTGCAGTCAGGCAGACCAGTTCTCACAGCGACGACTCAGCGCAGACTTGTCGCAACCACAGCATATAGAAGTCTGATTGTCTATGAGCTCTATTTTTGTGATTCTACAATAACAAGTTTTACTTTTCATTCAAAATTTGTTAAATGATTTTTCCTATATATTTAAAAAAAAAAACAATATTATATATATATATATATATATATATATATATATATATATATATATATATATATATATATATATATATATATATATATATATATATATATATATATATATATATATATATATATATATATATATATATATATATATATAT
>NC_090736.1:54647775-54650275 GCF_036898095.1 Palaemon carinicauda | reverse complement strand
CGAAGGGCACACCTTCTAATAAATGGCGAAGGTGATGGACAGCTAAGTACAGCGCCAGCAATTCGCTATCGAAGGTAGAATAACCCGATTCTGCCTTGGACAATTTACTGCTGAAGACCAATGGGCATGGCAAGCCGTTGACCACCTGTTCGAGTATTGCACCAATAGCGATGTCGCTGGCATTGGTGGAAAGAAGGATAGGGCAATGTAGAACAGGAAAAGTGAGAGCACCAGCGGTTGATAGGGCATTCTTTGCGTTGCAGAAGGCCGCTTCTTGAATGGGACCCCAATTCAGGTCTTTTGACTTACCCTTGAGGGTATTTATATATATATATATATATATATATATATATATATATATATATATATATATATATATATATATATATATATATATATATATATATATATATATATATATATATATATATATATATATATATATATATATATATATATATATATATATATATATATATATGTATTGTACCACCCGTGTGTCACATGATCGTACATAATAATGACATTTCTCTTTTATGCATATATTATCCTTTGTATCTTCGCTCTCCCTTTGCACTGACAGCAAGTTGTACCAACCTGTCTGGCTATTTTATTGTTAACTATTAACAGACCTTTTTCCGGTTGGACAAGAAATAGCATGTTTGTGTACTTTTACCTTCTTGCCTCGACCTAGTGTGTATAGGCTATATAACCGATGTTTCTATGATAAAGTACTCAGTTGTATTCATCTTGCCTCTGGCTCACAACCTACTCCTGGCTCGTCACATTGGGGACCCCGGGGGACGATTTGCTCCTCCTTCCTTCTCCCCCTCACTGGTACTAGGGCGGAATCCACGGAAGTTGGCGCCGCACCATTTAAACTTTCGTCGTTCGACTTCGGAGAGGCGTTGGCTTGGTTTCAGTGTGCAGAAGTCCAGTTCCGCATCAAGGGCGTGACTTGCTCAACGGCCAAAGCAGATTATGTTTTCGCTGTGATACCCGAGGACACCTTCCCGGGAATCTCCGACTGGCTTTGTGAACAAGGAGACACCCCAATAGCATATGACGCCCTCAAAGCATACCATCTGCAGCAGTAGTCGCTGTAGCCAGCCACCCTTATAGCAAAGCTTTGTCAGCTTTCTCAACAACTGTTGGGGGACTAAAGGGCTTCGTCTGCCCTCAGGGAAATGACCAGTTTTGCTTGCCTGCACCCTGCCGCAGACGGCTCTCCTCGTGAGGTGAACATACTTCATGCCCTTTTGGTACTCCGTTTACCCGAACCTGTATGCGCTGCCATACCTGATGTCGATAGTTTACCCATAAAGAACTTGATCAGAGCTGATGCCCTTATGGTCTGCCACTTCACGACCTTATAGACCTCTATCAACGCCTCCACTCCTGACGAAGAGGACATCTAGTAAACGTCAACCGAAGCTGACATGAATGCCGTAGGACACATATGCCTTCACCGTGACATGCCGGAGCGGTGACAAAGCCACCCATCGCCCACCACTCACTTGCGCCCTAACCAACAACTTCTGGAGCCACTTAATGCTGCCCATCGGCCGCAGTTTTACTACTACCACTCTAGATTCGGGGGTGCCGCGAAGAAATGTGCCAAGGATTGTCAGTGGCCAAAAAACATGTAAGTAGGTCATTGCTCGTGGGTGTGGCCTTCCGTTTTTCTAATCTTTTCTTTTTACATGATGCAGGTACTGGCGTGGGATTTTTGGTAGACAAGGGTGCTTGTCGTTCTTATTTGCCAAGGGAACTCTTCAGGACACGACGTAGTCTGTCTAAGTCTGTTGACGTCTGCTTGGTAGCTGCCAACAGATCTGAGATTACCTCCTACTGTTACGAGAACCTCACCTTATGATTTGGATACGGCAAATTTAATTGGAAGTTTCTTGTTGCTGACATCACATTACCAATCCTCGTTGCGGATTTCTTCTCTCATTTCCACCTTCTGGTCGATGTCGCCCACCTACGATTGGTCAACGGGGACTCGTACTTGTCGACACCTCTTCAACCTGCCCCCTCCAACCTCGCTCTCCACATCAGCGCACCCCTGGATGCCTACACCCACCTCCTCACGTTGTACCTAGAAGTTTTCCGTCCACGGCTCCTGCCAAACATGGTATTTATCACCATATCAAGACGACGGGACCCCCAGTCTTCGCCAAATTCAGAAGTCTGGCACCGGATCGATTGGCAGTCGCCAAACAGATGTTAGCCCAGATGGAAGAAATGGAGCTTTGCCAAAAGGCCTCCAGGCCATGGTCGTCACCCTTGCACAGCGTCCTGAAGAAAGACGGTTCCCTCCGTCCGTGTGGGGATTACATATGCCTTAACATGCAAACAGAACCGGATCACTACCCACTCCCAACCATCGCCGATGTGACCTCCTACCTGCACAAAGAGGAGGTTTTCTCCTCCCCTTCTGTATATGTTACGTGGACGACATACTTGAGTTCTCTTCCTCAAAAGAAGAACACCTCCG
>NC_090736.1:54617775-54640275 GCF_036898095.1 Palaemon carinicauda | reverse complement strand
ACTAAAATGGGGACAGTTTTGTTTTTGTTACACAAATTACTAAAGTGGGACAAACGTGATCAAACCGGGGCAAAACTGACACGAAAGTTAAAAAAAGCGGGACATTTTGCTAACTTTAAAAAAGGTGGGACACGCGTTTAAAAAGCGGGTCCGCCCTGCCTAAAAATTGGACTAGTCATTAACAATAACATTCACCTGCAATTTGGTTAGTGTGGGGTGTGTTTGGCAGGAATCAGAAAGCTTGCCTAGAGTTGGTCCTTTTAAATGACAGCTGCGCCGCCATCGATGCAACGGATAAACTTGTAATTAATCGGTGCAACCAAGACTGTGAACGATGGCGTGCGGGTCCACCGCGCTGACCCGACCTTACACCATTAGATTTTTGTCTGTGGGAATATGTGTAAGGCAATGTTTATAAAGTTGAAATTACAGAAGTGCAACATTTCAAACAAAAAATTAAAAATGCTATTTGGACTGTTACACCAGACACTCTAGTTAAAGTAATGTGTTAAATTAATACAAAAATACACTAAAATCAAAACATTGTCAATTCATTATATATATATATATATATATATATATATATATATATATATATATATATATATATATATATATATATATATATATATATATATATATATATATAAATTTAATATATAATATTGTTTTTTTTTTTAAATATATTGGAAAAATCATTTAACAAATTTTGAATGAAAAGTAAAACTTGTTATTGTAGAATCACAAAAATAGAGCTCATAGACAATCAGACTTCTATATGCTGTGGTTGCGACAAGTCTGCGCTGAGTCGTCGCTGTGAGAACTGGTCTGCCTGACTGCAGCTTTCCCGCCAAAATACTATAACTTAAGTCTTCTGCTGAAAGTATCTGAACTCTAAATCCTTATAGTAGTAAGTTTTTTTTCCAACCATTTATTTAGGAAGGTGTTTTATATAGCTGAAATATTGTATATAATTATTGTTTTGTTCGGCATGAGGCAGAAGTAAAAAGAAGCAATATATAATATTCAGTGGGCGGCGAGTAAATAAATAGTCGCCTTTCCCGCCAATATATCCAAGTCGTGTGCAATTTATAACTGAATTCTTCCTTGACAAATTTTCTTCAGTCATTTATTTAGGAAGGTGTTTTATATATGCAAAGTATGAAAATAGTAAGACGTTGGAGAAATTGTTCATAATATGAGGAGGTAACAATATTAAAAATGAACTAGATAGGTATAACTTAGACAAATATTGTTTATGGGATCAGCTTTGTCCCTCGTTGATGTCTCTCCCTATTATGCTGTTCACTTTTAATGTTGGTACATTTAACACCATATCAAAAAAGGCAACATGGCAGCTGTGTCTTATCAACAGGGAAATTGACAGGAAGAGGCAAATATATTTCCTTACAATCCCTGAAATTTTCTCATTTGGATATGTGACTT
Source organism: Palaemon carinicauda (assembly GCF_036898095.1). Taxonomy (NCBI): domain Eukaryota; kingdom Metazoa; phylum Arthropoda; class Malacostraca; order Decapoda; family Palaemonidae; genus Palaemon; species Palaemon carinicauda. Next base: position 54,638,829 of record NC_090736.1, on the reverse strand, counting down.
ATTCTAGGAAAAATGTATATACTAGAAAGTTTTTTACATTATTTGTAGCATTTGGGTTACGACTCCTTTTTTTGAAGGTTTCATCCCCTGACTGTCAACACCTTTGAAGGTGTCCCCAATATTAAAAAACGTTTTGAAAATAATGTCATAACCCTGAAGCCAAAAAGACAATACAGAGTTTGATTTATATATTCATATAATAAGGCAAAATTGGACAGTTTTCAAAGCCATGGTTGGGCAAAATTGGATGGGCAAATTTCTCAGTTTTTTCCTGATGAAGCAAAATTAGACACTCTTGGATTACTGACACAAAAATCTATGTAAGTCTTTATTTTTTTTTTAGTATATTTACATTGATAGGGACCACAAATTGTGATAATTTGCCCAACTGAACATTGCCGCTTAGCGGAGATACAGACGTGTTCATAATTGCCTCACTGTTGTACCAACCGTGTGTCACACGATCGTGCATAGTTCATTTTGTGTATATATTATACTTGTATCTTCGCTCTTCCCTCGCACTAAAAAGAACCAGAATAAGCATGTCTGCTTTTCTCATCTTTAACGGTGTAAATTTTAAACATGAAATTTCTTGTTGCCTTGAGCTTTTGTATATAAAGGAGAGTGTTGCTTTCATACTGCTCTTGAGTCACAACCTTCTCCTGGCCCGTCACATTGGTGACCCCGTAATGACCCGCTCCTCCCGCCTCTCACCGTTACTATGACGCCCTCAAAGCATACCTTCTGCAACAGTACTTGCCGTCGCCAGCCGCCTGTATAGCAAAGCTTTTTCATCTCTCTCAACAACCGTTGGGGGACCTAAGGACTTCGCTAACCCTCGGGAAAATTACCAGTATCACTCGCCTGCAACCTGCAGCACACAGCTCTCCTCGTGAGGTGAACCTACATCGTGCCCTTATGGACAGCCACTTCTTGACCTTCAAAACCTCCATCAACGCCTCCACTCGTGGCGAAGAGGACACCTATTCAACTTCAACTGAAGCTGACGTGAATGCCGTAGGACACACACTCCTGTGAATGCCATAGGACACACACTCCTGTGAATGCCGTAGGACACGCCTATAAATGCCGTAGGACACACACGCCTATGAATGCCGTAGGCCTATGAATGCCGTAAGACACGCCTATGAATGCCGTAGGACACACACGCTTATGAATGCCGTAGGACACACACGCTTACGAATGCCGTAGGACACACACGCCTATGAATGCTGTAGGACATACGCCTACCCCATGACGTGGCGAGCCGGAGCAGCAACAAAGCCACCCATCATCCACCACTCGCTAGCGCCCCAACCAACGACTTCTACAACCACTCACTGCCGCTAATCGGCGCAGTTTTTGCTACTACCACTCCAGATTCAGGGCACCCTATTTAACATGTACAGTATGTCATTTTTAGAGGGTGAGCCATGTACCAACCGTGTGTCACACGATCGTACATAGTTCATTTGGTCTATATATTATGCTTGTATCTTCGCTTTTCCCTCGCACTAAAATTAACCAGAATAAACATGTCTGCTTTTCTTATCTGTAACAGTGTCAATTTTAAACAGAAAAATTCTTGTTGCCTTGAGCTTTTGTATATAAAGGAGAGTGTTTTATATTAAACTTATTCAGTTGCTTTCATACTGCCTTTTGAGTCTCAACCCTCTCTCGGCCCGTCACACTGTCCAAAATTGCCTGGCCTCTAAGATATTTTTTTATTGCTGAAATATAGAAATTTATAATTCTTTGATGATTATGAGACCAACTATTTTCATAGATGAGACCTCCTCTTTTAAAAGCGTGTTTGATTTTTGGTCTTGAATTATTAGTATAGATTTTGTACAAAGGTTTCTAAAAAGGTGTCCAAAATTGCCTCGCCTTACTATACCCTTTATAAAGTAATCAATCCAATTTACCGATATATTATTTATTAAGGTAAAAAGTACTGTAATTGAAAATACAGAATATTTATATTTATAGTCTACTTCGAACCTTTCAAATGATTACATTAGATTACTTACCTGTAAAGATTATATTTTTTCATATATTTTCAATTAAATGATTTGAGAAACAGCGGAGAACAGTAGCAAACGCAATCACACAAATATAATTCTGCACTTAATACCAAATGAATTATATAACCCTTGTATACCGAGCAAAGATATGTAAGACGAACGAAATGTTCCAATTGATATTTTCTGATTGAATATTCGTGACCACATAAAGGACACAAACCATGTTTGAAAGTCAACGGCTCTTCGATAATGCTTCATTCTGAAAGCAAATAAAAGAAAATTTATATACTTCAATATTAGCTGATTTCAATTGTAAGATAACGTTAGCATCTTTCGACTTATGCATTCGTTGATTTATTTGATCTGATCTTTGCTAAGCTTATCTATTGTCATTCGGTTATCAAAAGAGAAAATGTATCGGGAATTTATCCGCCAATCGCTGGTTGTGGAAATATTTCTCAATTTATCTCTGTGTTTTTTATAATCACTCAAAATATCACAAGAATTTAAGTAGGTTTAAATTTATCAAAACTGGTGTATATGTATAAACACTTTACCGGTCATAATTTTCAGTGTGTTATTTGAACTGTTGATAAAAAAAACACCAGAATTACTTCATGCACCATAGTTCTATTGTTATATGACGTAACAGGATAAAGAGTAATGCCATAAACAGACCTATATTAATTCTAAAACAATATTCTAACAAATAGGCACACAGGAACACGCACATACAAGCACAGTCTTATTTAAACATGTGTGTGTATATATATATATATATATATATATATATATATATATATATATATATATATATATATATATATATATATATATATATATATATATATATATATATATACATATATATATATATATATATATATATATATATATATATATATATATATATATATATATATATATATATATATGCATGTATATATTCATATATATGTATATGTATTTTATATCTACATGTATATACATATATTGTAAAACAATTATTCTTCATATTGCGTTGGAAGGGCTGGTGTAATCCACTGCACAGTCCAGCAAGAGAACAATAACAAAGAAAATAGTAATGGAAATTAGGAGAGGTAAAATATACAAAATAAAAATATCTGTTCGGAGAAATAGATAGAGAAACAAGTTAACAAATCTATGAATAATTGAATAAATAAATGCGGATCTGTAAAAGTGTACACTACGTCTATGCGAATTTGAAGTTTTTTATTTTTGTTTATTTTACGATTTTCGTCTATTACACAAAAATATTTGTCAGCCAGCTAGAGAAATTAATATACACATTATTATAGTCGAATACGTAGTTCCATTCAAAATAACCCAGTAATTGGTATCCTACATTATTATTATTATTATTATTATTATTATTATTATTATTATTATTATTATTATTATTATTATCGAGATTGTTGTCGTTGTTATTGTTGTTGTTTTTTATCATCGTTCAAGATGAACAATATATTTAGGATTATTAATAAAGAAAAAATCTGATTTACAAGCCTAAAAGTTACCTATAATTACTTACCGCTTTGATTGAAATCGTGTTCTTTCAATTAATGAGATCCGATAAGAGGTATATGAATGGTTATGCAATCAAATTCACAGAATGTTTATTTATAGGTTTAACGTAATTATATATAATTGATAATTGCTCTGGAATCCATAACTTTTTGACAAAATGTAAATTGATATATAAATGAAATATGCAAACACGTTCAATTATATTTCGTTCCTTTATCTGAGTTTAGGTTTGAAATTGTGACCTTATATTTCGTGTTAGCAGGTGCTAATACCACTATTTTTTAGGGTACATAAATTACACAAAGAACCTATTCTACCGTAAGATAATGCAAGGTAGTATAATTTGGTTTGAGGTCTGTTGCATGATTTATCCTCCGATTTGCAAGTTGAATATTCAATTGAACTAAAGGATCAAACAATAAATGCGAATTTTACAATGCTATTATATCTATTTTTTCTTACTGATCAAGTGGAGCTTTGCCTAAAATACCTTTTTTTGACTGATGTTATGAAGAATAATTTTAAAGACAAATGTTATCTAAAGTTGAAACCGTGTTAAGTAAATAGCCCCTTTCTTATTGTGGTGGTTATGGATACACTTGCGTAGGAGAATTCGAGTGAAAACCTATGTGCATTGCAGAGAAAGGTAAGAGAAGGTTAGGAATCTCTTGGATTGGGTGATATGTAAATATATGTAGGTAAAACTGTACACATAGAGACCAACAAGAATGAGGGTGTATAGGGTATTTAGTCAAGATAGAAGCCTAAAGCTATAAAACAGGTAGAAACTTTCAAGTATTTAAGGACTACTCGAATCCAGGGGAACTTGTGAACCTAAGACTAAATAGCAGGGTAAAAGCAGTCCGAGGGGAAATGGAAGTAACTGACAGGGACAACTTTCATGAAAGATTGCCAAATACATTGAAAATCAAGATCGGTTGTAACGTTATCATATTATTGATGATTTATTACATAAAAAACATTTGCATAAATAGGAGAGGAACACACTCTGTAGAGTTAAAAAACAAATGGGATGTTGAGGTGGATTTTGGGGCTCTATCTGTTTGAAATTAGAAGTAACGAGGTGGTTAAAGATTGACTGGCTAAGAGAGGCAAGATAGTGATGGTATAAGGAAATGCTGAGGGAGAAGAAATGAAGAGGGTATAGGTGGAACGTGTTAAAGGTGAAAGGCTAAGAGTAAAATATTAGATGATGTATTTGAAATAGAAGATGAGGATACATTAAAGGAACCAACCCCTTACTTTGGAGACGGCAAATTAGAAGACATGTTTAGGGCGCCTTGTGGGTAACTGTATTGGGTGGGTTAAGCAATCCATTGGATTTATGTAGTGATACAAAGACTTGAATGAGAAACAGCAAGAAATGGAGAGAAATAATCAATGTGTTGGTTGATATTACTTCATTATGATAAGATTAAAAGTTTTCTTCAAAATTATGAACAGTCATTTCCTCAGACGGATAACCTTTATGCAAATTATCTTTATTGTAAATTGCTTTAATAACTCAACAGGTACACCAAAATTATCGTTGACAACAGGCCAACAGCAAATTATCAAATGACCTTAAATGTCACCAACAAACGTTTGTTTGCGAACAAGCTGCAAATAACTCGTTGGAAGAATTAGCAAAATATATTGCAACACATCAGTGTTTGGTTATACTTCTTTTAATCAATGTCTGCCATAAACGTGCAAATTGTTCATTTGATGGTTCAAATGAATTTCTGTTATTTAAGAACAGAGGTAATTAATCAGTTTCAGAGAAAATGACTGTATGAAGTTCAATAAAATTTTATAGCGATTTCCATTTGTTAATTGGGTGTTTGGTTTATTTGTAAACTTATGTAAATATGAACGCTATATTGTTGTAATGATTCAGGCATACTATTCTATCTGTTTCCTTATTGAATATCCCCCCTGTACTATTTTCCCTGCTGGAGCCCTTGGGGCTTATAGCATACTGCTTTTCCATCTAATAATAGTAATATGCTTATTATTATTATTATTATTATTATTATTATTATTATTATTATTATTATTATTATTATTATTATTATTGTTGTATAGTAAAAATTGATAAGAAAAAATCAGTTTAACTTTTTCTTTATGAATAACTTAAACATTGTATTGTATCCTTAAGTAATATCATGTCTGGAACGTTAGTCATTCATCCTTTTCATATTTCAACTGTGTAATAATGTCATACCAGAAGTAAAATTCAGATTACACAGGTCACTCTATGTATCTTCCTCAAAGATGGATCTTTTCAGATTCAACTTCTTTTGACTTCCCCTCTTTCTAGTAAAGTCTCAATTTATAGCTTTATTTTCCATTTTTCTTATTTTCTTCAGTTGCAGTTCCAGTAATATTTACTACGAAAGAAAAACATGATTATTATTATTATCATTATTATTATTATTATTATTATTATTATTATTATTATTATTATTATCATTACTTGCTAAGCTACAACCCTAATTGGAAACGTAAGATGCTATAAGCCCAGGGACTCCAACAAGGAAAATTGCCCAGTGAAGAAAGGAAACAAGGAAAAATTAAATATTTCAAGAAGAGTAACAACAATGAAATACACATCTCCTATATAAACAAGATAAACTTTTAACAAAACAAGAGAAAGAGAAATAAGATCGAATAGTGTGCCCGAGTGTACCCTCAAGCAAGAGAACTCTAACCCAAGACGGTGGAAAACCATGGTACAGAGGCTATGGCGCTACCTAAGACTAGAGCACAAAGGTTTGATTTTGGAGTGTCCTTCTAGAAGAGCTGCTTACCATAGCTAAAGAGTATCTTTTTAATTCCATTTTGTATCCGTTACCTCTGGACTGATTTGCGCTAAGCGTGAATAGATTGTTTTGATCTACATTTGTTATTCCTTTTAGAATTTTGAATGCCATTATTAAAAGTCCTCTTAGTCGTCTAGTTTTTAGATAAAATAAGTTCAAACGTTCCATCCTCCTTCTTTATCTAAATTGCTTAAGTGTTGGAACTCATTTAGCGACCCGAGCTTGTACTGCTTCCAGTCTATACCTGGAGTCCAGAATTGTATTCCGTATTGTAGATTGGGTGTTACCACTAATAAGAACGGTGTAGTACAATGTCTTGGTCACATATTTGAATTGTGTCTTTAAGTACCTATTAGTTTCTGGAAAGAGAGTTGTATTACTCCCTTTTGAGAGAGAGAGAGAGAGAGAGAGAGAGAGAGAGAGAGAGAGAGAGAGAGAGAGAGAGAGAGAGAGAGAACTGTTTTACTCCTAGCTTATTTTAATGTTTCAAGAGTCAGTGTGCCAAAACTTACATAATAAGAAACCGTAAATATTGTATTTAACATTAAATATTTGCTTCCCCATAGTCATATTTTTCACTTGCTTTTGAAAACTTTACATATATCATCGGAAATTGCTTTGCAAATAGGACAAGTAATGTTCTTCCTTTCGTGTTAATAGGATAATTTCTACACAAAGATATATGGTCATCAGTCATAAGAAGATAAAGTGTCCAATGCAAGGAAACTGATTGTCATATAAATTATATTTGCTGCCATAAAGAGAATTTGATGAGAAAATATTTATTTTAACTTTTTACTCCTTTTACATAATATGGAGTGGAAGATATATATATATATATATATATATATATATATATATATATATATATATATATATATATATATATATATATATATATATATATATACAGAGTATACGCTCTTAAATGGGATACCTTAACTTAGGGAAGGGGTTTCTGTATCGCCATAATCAGCAAAGCTGTATTAGTCAGGGCCACCCATTCTAGGTTGGGTTGTTGTAAGTGATCAGACTAAAGTCCCCCACCGTCACCAATCCACATTGGCCAGCGTGGAAAACTGGCCAAACCCCAGCTCTGACATGAGTACGGACATGTATGAGGCCTTTGTCCTGTAGCAAACTAGAAACGGTTGTATTTGTTATTGTTGTTGTTGTATATGAGTATTAGTCATTTTAATGCTTTTCCCTGACACGCTGTGGTCAAAGGTATATCCGATCTTGAGGCCATGAAGAATAGTCTCCAATATTATTATTATTATTATTATTATTATTATTATTATTATTTTTATTAGTATTATTATTATTATTATTAGTAGTAAAGCTACTACTCTAGTTGGATAAGCACGATGCTACAACCCCTATGCTTCCAATAGGGAAAATAGTGCAAAGAGGAAAGGAAAAGGAAATAAGGAACTAAATAAACTATATATATATATATATATATATATATATATATATATATATATATATATATATATATATATATATATATATATATATATATATATATATATATATGAAATAATTGATAACAAATCTAAAATATTTTAGGATTGGTAACAGCGTCAGAATAGATTTGTCTTATATAAATCATGAAAAGACACAAATGTCACTTTGTAAAACAAGAAAACATTTACATAAGTTTGAACTTTTGAGACTCCACCGATTCAACTACCAGACAAGGAAGATTATTCCACATTCATGTCACAGTTCAGATAAAATTCCCTGAATAATGTAAAGTGTTGAGCTTTTCAACGATGTAACCAAGTGAAAGTTCGTATGTGTATCTGTATCTACTTGTGTCGGGACGTTACTATGGTGATATTTTTTAGATTGAATTTTTAGAATACTTTTTAAACTTCACCCGAAAATTCCTAAGTGAAAAGTGATAAAAAAATATTGCATTATTTTTTTATTGGATAAATATCCTTCTATACCGCCACTTCATATCAATAATTTCCTTAAAATGTTCGATATTTTGTGTTACTACAGAAAATGGACCATTAGTTGACACTCATAATGTGACTCAAATTCAGTTTAGTCTTTCTTTTTTTCTTAAATGCCAAATTCATCTATTGTGATAAGGAGTATATTGATAAAAGGAATTCCTAGTTTTCATAAACATAAATTTTAGACGTTTTCAATGCTTTTCCTGTGGTTTTTTACAAATACCAACATAGGTATATTGATTGGGGATAGATGGAGATATAGATTGATTGCTAGATAGACAGATAAACAGTAAGACAGGCAAATAGATAGATATCTTGATTGATAGAGAGATAGATAAATGTACATAAATATATAGATAGATTGATAGATATGAAAATAATATCCAGTGTTAGATTGAGAGTCAAACATGTGAAGTAAACAGTCTTACCCACGAAAGACTGACTTTGAGCCATTTTCAAAAGGGGAAATTTTCTGGGAAGCCCGAGGCAGCACTTTGACATTCCAAACTTATGTTTGCAATTTCCTTCTCTGTAGGCCTTAGTACTTTCTCGTTGGCAAACACGTTGGCCGATGTTCATACACCAAGTGATTTTGTAATTAGATTTTATTGCAAAGTCAAAGATCAGACACCTGTTGACTAATATAATTCTTCATCGGTGGATGTGAAGGTGTAAGAATCACGTTTCACTCGAGTTACTCTCTCTCTCTCTCTCTCTCTCTCTCTCTCTCTCTCTCTCTCTCTCTCTCTCTCTCTCTCTCTCTCTCTCTCTCTCTCTCTTTCCAACAATATATATATATATATATATATATATATATATATATATATATATATATATATATATATATATATATATATATATATATATATATATATATATATATGTATGTATGTATGTATACATGTATGTATTGTACCACCCGTGTGTCACATGATTGTACATAGTAACAACATTTCTCTTTTATGTATATATTATCCTGTGTATCTTCGCTCTCCCCTCGCACTGGCAGCAAGTTGTATAAACCTGTCTGCCTATTCTATTGTTAACTATTAACAGAACTGGTTGCCAGTTGGACAAGAAATACCATGTATGCGTTCTTTCACCTTCTTGCCTCGACCTAGTGTGTATAGGCAATATAACCAATGTTTCTATAATAAAGTACTCAGTTACATTCATCTCACCTCTGGCTCACAAACTCTTGGCTCGTCACATTAGTGACCCCAGGGGGACGACTTGCCCCTCCTTCCTTCTATCTCTCACTGGTACTACGGCAGAATCCACGGAAGTTGGCTCCGCCCCATTCAAACTTTCGTCGTTCGCCATTGGAGAGGCATTTGCTTGATTTCAGCGCGCATAAGTCCAGTTCTGCATCAAGGGCGTGACTTGCTCATCTGCCAAAGCAAATTATGCAGATTATGTTCTCGCGGTGATACTTGGGGACGCCTTCCCGGAAATCTCCGACTGGCTTTGTGAACAAAGGAGACACCCCAATAGCGTATGACGCCCTCAAAACATACCATCTGCAGCAGTACTCGCCGTCGCCAGCCACCCGTATAGCAAAGCTTTTTCAGTTCTCTCAACAACCTTTGGGGGACCAAAGCGCTTTGCCTGCCCTCAGGGAAATGACCAGTATTGCTTGCCAGCACCCTGCCGCAGACGGCTCTCCTCGTGAGGAGAACCTACTTCGTGCCCTTCGGGTACGCCTTTTACCCGAACCTGTATGCCCTTCCATACCTGATGTCGATAGTTTACCCATAAAGAACTTGATGATCAAAGCTGACGCCCTTATGGTCTGCCACTTCACGACCTTCAAGACCTCTATCAACGCCTCCACTCCTGACGAAGAGGACACCTAGTCAACGTCAACTGAAGCTGACATGAATGCCATAGGACACACATGCCTTCCCCGTGACATGCCAGAGCGGTGACAAAGCCACCCATCTCCCACCACTCGCTCTAGCCCTAACCAACGACTTTTGCAGCCACTTACTGACGCCCATCGTCTGCACTTTTGCTACAACCACTCCAGATTCGGGGGTGCTGTGAAGAAATGTGCCAAGGATTGTCAGTGGCTAAAAAACGTGTAAGTAGGCCATTGCTCGTGGCTGTGGCCTTCCATGTTTCTAATCTTTTCTTTTTACATGATGCAGGTACTGGCGTTCGATTTTTGGTAGACAAGGGTGCTTGTCGTTCTCATTTGCCAAGGGAACTCTTCAGGGCACAACGTAGTCTGTCTAAGTCTGTTGACGTCCGCCTGGTAGCTGCCAACGGAATTGCGATTCCCTCCTACTGTTACGAGAAACTCACCTTATGATTTGGAAACGGCAAATTTAATTGGAAGTTTCTCGTTGCTGACATTACATTGCCAATCCTCAGTGCGAATTTCCTCTCGCATTTCCACCTTCTGGTTGATGACGCCCACCTACGATTGGTCAACGGAGACTCGTACTTGTCGATACCTCTTCAACCCGCCGCCTCCAACCTCGCTCTCCACATCAGCGCACCACTGGATGCCTCCACCCACCTCCTCACGTTGTACTTGTAAGTGTTCCGTCAAGAACTTTGCGAAATGCCAACGGCTCCTGCCAAACATGGTATTTATCACCATATCAAGACAACGGGACCCCCAGTCTTCGCAAAATTCAGACGTTCGCCGAAATGGAAGAAATGGACCTTTACCGAAATGCCTCCAGGCCATGGTCGTTACCCCTACACATCATCCTGAGGAAAGAGGGCTCCCTCCATCAGTATGGGGATTACATATGCCTGAACATGCAAACAGAACTGGATCACTACCCACTCCCGAACATCGCCGACGTGACCTCCTACCTGCTCAATGCAGAAGTTTTTCTCCTCCCCTTATGTGTATGTTACGTGGACGACATACTTGTGTTCTCTTCCTCAAAAGAGGAACACTTTTGTCACCTGCGCATCGTGCTCCATCGCCTACAAAAAAAACGGCCTTGTAGTCCAGTACGACAAGTGTACCTTTGGTGCCAAAGCAGTGTCATTCTTAGGGTACTGCATCACTCCTGAAGGAGTCCATCCCCTCCTTGAGGAGGTAGCAGCCGTTCAGAACTTCCCCAGGCCCTCGACTGTCAAAGCACTGCAGGGATTCTTGGATATGATCAAATATTATCACCATTTTCGGCCAGCCATTGCCACCACTCTTGTTCCCCTCTACGTCTCCCTCAAGGGTAAGCCAAAACCCCTGAAGTTGGGTCCCATTCAAGAAGCGGCTTTCTGCAACGCAAATAATGCCCTATCAACCGCTGGTGCTCTGACTTTTCTTGTTCCACATGCCCCTCTCCTTTCCACCGACGTGGAAAGGATGTCAATAGTTTACCCATAAAGAACTTGATGATCCAAGCTGACGCCCTTATGGTCTGCCACTTCACGACCTTCAAGACCTCTATCAATGCCTCCACTCCTGACGAAGAGGACACCTAGTCAACATCAACCGAAGCTGACATGAATGCCGTAGGAGGCACATGCGTTCCCTGTGACATGCCAGAGTAGAGACAAAGCCACCCATTGCACAACACTCGTTCGCCCCCTAACCAATGACTTCTACAGCTACTTACTGATGCCCATCGGTCACAGTTTTGCTACTACCACTCCAGATTCGGGGCTGCCGCAAAGAAATGTGCCAAGGATTGTAAGTGGCCAAAAAATGTGTAAGTAGGCCATTGCTCGTGGCGGTGGCCTTCCCTGTTTCTAATCTTTTCTTTTTACATGATGCAGGTACTGGCATGCGATTTTTGGTAGACAAGGGTACTTGTCATTCTCATTTGCCAAGGGAACTCTTCAGGGTATGACGTAGTCTGTCTAAGTCTGTTGACGTCCATCTGGTAGCTGCCAACGGATCTGCGATTCGCTCCTACTATTACGAGAACCTCACCTTATGATTTGGAAATGGCAAATTTAATTGGAAGTCTCTCGTTGCTGAGGTGTCAGTGCCAATCCTCGGTGCGGATTTCCTCTCTCATTTCCACCTTCTGGTTGATGTCGCCCACCTACGATTGGTCAACGGAGACTCGTACTTGTCAACACCTCTTCAACCGGCCCCTCGAACCTCGCTCTCCACATCAGCGCACCCCTGGATGCCTACACCCACCTCCTCACGTTGTACATGGAAGTTTTCCGTCCAGAGCTTTGCGAAATGCCTACGGCTCCTGCCAAACATGGTATATATCACCATATCAAGACGACGGGAACCCCAGTCTTCTCCAAATTCAGACGTCTGGCACCTAAACGATTTGCAGCCGCCAAACAGACGTTCGCCGAAATGGAAGAAATGGACCTTTGCCAAAACGCCTCCAGACAATGGTCGTTACCTTTACACATTGTCCTGAAGAAAGACGGTTCCCTCCGTCTGCGTTGGGATTACATATGCCTGAATATGCAAACAGAACCGGATCACTACCCACTCCCGAACATCGCCGACGTGACCTCCTACCTGCACAAAGCGGAGGTTTTCTCCTCCCCTTCTGTGTATGTTACGTGGACGACATACTTGTATTATCTTCCTCAAAAGAGGAACACCTCCGTCACCTGCGCATCGTGCTCCACCGCCTACAAAAAAACGACCTTATAGTCCAGTACGACAAGTATACCTTTGGTGCCAACGCAGCGTCTTTCTTAGAGTACCGCATCACTCTTGAAGGAGTCCATCCCTTCCCTGAGAAGGTAGCAGCCGTTCAGAACTTCCCCACGCTCTCGAGTGTCAAAGCATTGCAGAGATTCTTGGGCATGATCAACCATTATCACCATTTTCGGCCAGCCATTGCCACCACTCTTGCTCCCCTCTACTCCTCCCTCAAGGGTAAGCCAAAAGACGTGAAATGGGGTCCCATTAAATAAGCGGCCTTCTGCAACGCAAAGAATGCCCTATCAACCGCTGGTGCTCTCACTTTTCCTCTTCCACATACCCCTCTCCTTCTCTTCACCAATGCTATACTCTATCGGATCCTTTAAGGTGAACAAGGCTGGGTTTGGGCCGGGAGCGGCGATGCTATATCAAATATTACCATCACGTTGTATGGTGTGTGGAGGCAGCATAAGTTAAAAAAATTTAAATATAATTAATTAATATTAAATATTCGCAATTATTAAATGCCCTCGTAATTTCTTTACTTTTAATAACAATAAAATTACACGTTTCTTCTTAAACGTGGAAGAAAAAATTTACAGCGCTGCCACATCCTTCTCAGGAGTTAAGCTGACCTCAGTGTATGAATATGTCAAACAGCGTGTGTCTCCATAAAGACGTCTCAACCAAAACAGTCAGTCATTAAGAAGTCTGTCGCCCTACCAAGAACATGGAAGGAAGTCCTCGTTATACAAATAAAAAAAAGTTACATATTTTTAATATAAAAGATGTGCAGAAATAAATCTCTATAATCCTGGCATTCTTGTGTATCGTTATCAGTATAACATTCATGACTCAAAACTATCATCTATTTGTTTTGATAAATCCTTACAAAGACTATGAAACACAAATTGATATTTTCATCAGGTATGACACTCAAGCAAAAGTATCTTATATTTTGAAGATAAAAACGTGCCAAACCTAAAACAAAATATTCAAAGTAAATTGCAAAGCTAGAACAAAGTCCATAGAAAGAAGGCATGAGAATATAAAAAGAAAGTGTATCGGATACTCTTAATGAAGATAATTGGGCGTCTATACTACGTATAGATAATATATTTAATTGTTGTCGATAATTCTGTGTAACCCATGTATCTTTATGACACTATTTCAGTTTACCTGCCTAAATTTACACAGGATCTTTCTCTCTCTCTCTCTCTCTCTCTCTCTCTCTCTCTCTCACACACACACATATACACACACACACACACGCACACACACACACACACACACACACACACACATATATATATATATATATATATATATATATATATATATATATATATAAATATATATATATATATATATATATATATATATATATATATATATATATATATATATATATATATATATATATATATATATATATATATATATATATATATATATATATATATATATATATATATATATATATATATATATATATATATATATATATATATATATATATAAAACAAATGGTAGAGCCTCCACGAGATGGAATTTGTGAGTGTAGGTAGATAAATTCACACATAACGAGTTGATTAGACAATGGGGAAACTCAGTAGTATGGGATAATCCCTAGAAAGGTTCAGTATATTGCCCCAGGAGACATTCAAGCGCAGGGATTAAAAGGGTAAACAGGAGCGGTAGGCCTTTGAACACTCCAGAGAAGGACATTTGGCAACGTAGGAGACAACGCCCGGATTGCCATGAAGGAGCCGATAGACTATAGTGACGTCGCTATTGGTGCATAACTCGAACAGGTGGTCAACGACTTGAACCGCCCATTGGCCTTCTGCAGTAAACTGTCCAAGACAGAATCGGGTTATTCTACCTTCGATCGCAAATTGCTGGCAGTGCACTTGGCTATCCATCACCTTTGCCATTTCTTAGAAGGTATGGCCTTGGTCATTTGCACAGACCACATGCCTCTGGTGCATGCCTTCACTCACCAGTCTGAAGCCTGGTCCCCCCGTCAACACCGATATCTCTACACCGTAGCTGAATACAATTGCATCCTTCAACATGTCCCTGGGAAAATGAATCCCGCTCCCGATGCCCTGTCAAGGGTAAGCCAAAAGACGTGAAATGGGGGTCCCATTAAATAAGCGGCCTTCTGCAACGCAAAGAATGCCCTATCAACCGCTGGTGCTCTCACTTTTCCTCTTCCACATACCCCTCTCCTTCTCTTCACCAATGCTATACTCTATCGGATCCTTTAAGGTGAACAAGGCTGGGTTTGGGCCGGGAGCGGCGATGCTATATCAAATATTACCATCACGTTGTATGGTGTGTGGAGGCAGCATAAGTTAAAAAAATTTAAATATAATTAATTAATATTAAATATTCGCAATTATTAAATGCCCTCGTAATTTCTTTACTTTTAATAGCAATAAAATTACACGTTTCTTCTTAAACGTGGAAGAAAAAATTTACAGCGCTGCCACATCCTTCTCAGGAGTTAAGCTGACCTCAGTGTATGAATATGTCAAACAGCGTGTGTCTCCATAAAGACGTCTCAACCAAAACAGTCAGTCATTAAGAAGTCTGTCGCCCTACCAAGAACATGGAAGGAAGTCCTCGTTATACAAATAAAAAAAAGTTACATATTTTTAATATAAAAGATGTGCAGAAATAAATCTCTATAATCCTGGCATTCTTGTGTATCGTTATCAGTATAACATTCATGACTCAAAACTATCATCTATTTGTTTTGATAAATCCTTACAAAGACTATGAAACACAAATTGATATTTTCATCAGGTATGACACTCAAGCAAAAGTATCTTATATTTTGAAGATAAAAACGTGCCAAACCTAAAACAAAATATTCAAAGTAAATTGCAAAGCTAGAACAAAGTCCATAGAAAGAAGGCATGAGAATATAAAAAGAAAGTGTATCGGATACTCTTAATGAAGATAATTGGGCGTCTATACTACGTATAGATAATATATTTAATTGTTGTCGATAATTCTGTGTAACCCATGTATCTTTATGACACTATTTCAGTTTACCTGCCTAAATTTACACAGGATCTTTCTCTCTCTCTCTCTCTCTCTCTCTCTCTCTCTCTCTCTCTCTCTCTCTCTCTCACACACACACATATACACACACACACACACACACACACACATATATATATATATATATATATATATATATATATATATATATATATATATATATATATATATATATATATATATATATATATATATATATATATATATATATATATATATATATATATATAAAACAAATGGTAGAGCCTCCACGAGATGGAATTTGTGAGTGTAGGTAGATAAATTCACACATAACGAGTTGATTAGACAATGGGGAAACTCAGTAGTATGGGATAATCCCTAGAAAGGTTCAGTATATTGCCCCAGGAGACATTCAAGCGCAGGGATTAAAAGGGTAAACAGGAGCGGTAGGCCTTTGAACACTCCAGAGAAGGACATTTGGCAACGTAGGAGACAACGCCCGGATTGCCATGAAGGAGCCGATAGACTATAGTGACGTCGCTATTGGTGCATAACTCGAACAGGTGGTCAACGACTTGAACCGCCCATTGGCCTTCTGCAGTAAACTGTCCAAGACAGAATCGGGTTATTCTACCTTCGATCGCAAATTGCTGGCAGTGCACTTGGCTATCCATCACCTTTGCCATTTCTTAGAAGGTATGGCCTTGGTCATTTGCACAGACCACATGCCTCTGGTGCATGCCTTCACTCACCAGTCTGAAGCCTGGTCCCCCCGTCAACACCGATATCTCTACACCGTAGCTGAATACAATTGCATCCTTCAACATGTCCCTGGGAAAATGAATCCCGCTCCCGATGCCCTGTCAAGGGTAAGCCAAAAGACGTGAAATGGGGTCCCATTAAATAAGCGGCCTTCTGCAACGCAAAGAATGCCCTATCAACCGCTGGTGCTCTCACTTTTCCTCTTCCACATACCCCTCTCCTTCTCTTCACCAATGCTATACTCTATCGGATCCTTTAAGGTGAACAAGGCTGGGTTTGGGCCGGGAGCGGCGATGCTATATCAAATATTACCATCACGTTGTATGGTGTGTGGAGGCAGCATAAGTTAAAAAAATTTAAATATAATTAATTAATATTAAATATTCGCAATTATTAAATGCCCTCGTAATTTCTTTACTTTTAATAGCAATAAAATTACACGTTTCTTCTTAAACGTGGAAGAAAAAATTTACAGCGCTGCCACATCCTTCTCAGGAGTTAAGCTGACCTCAGTGTATGAATATGTCAAACAGCGTGTGTCTCCATAAAGACGTCTCAACCAAAACAGTCAGTCATTAAGAAGTCTGTCGCCCTACCAAGAACATGGAAGGAAGTCCTCGTTATACAAATAAAAAAAAGTTACATATTTTTAATATAAAAGATGTGCAGAAATAAATCTCTATAATCCTGGCATTCTTGTGTATCGTTATCAGTATAACATTCATGACTCAAAACTATCATCTATTTGTTTTGATAAATCCTTACAAAGACTATGAAACACAAATTGATATTTTCATCAGGTATGACACTCAAGCAAAAGTATCTTATATTTTGAAGATAAAAACGTGCCAAACCTAAAACAAAATATTCAAAGTAAATTGCAAAGCTAGAACAAAGTCCATAGAAAGAAGGCATGAGAATATAAAAAGAAAGTGTATCGGATACTCTTAATGAAGATAATTGGGCGTCTATACTACGTATAGATAATATATTTAATTGTTGTCGATAATTCTGTGTAACCCATGTATCTTTATGACACTATTTCAGTTTACCTGCCTAAATTTACACAGGATCTTTCTCTCTCTCTCTCTCTCTCTCTCTCTCTCTCTCTCTCACACACACACATATACACACACACACACACACGCACACACACACACACACACACACACACACACATATATATATATATATATATATATATATATATATATATATATATATATATATATATATATAAATATATATATATATATATATATATATATATATATATATATATATATATATATATATATATATATATATATATATATATATATAAAACAAATGGTAGAGCCTCCACGAGATGGAATTTGTGAGTGTAGGTAGATAAATTCACACATAACGAGTTGATTAGACAATGGGGAAACTCAGTAGTATGGGATAATCCCTAGAAAGGTTCAGTATATTGCCCCAGGAGACATTCAAGCGCAGGGATTAAAAGGGTAAACAGGAGCGGTAGGCCTTTGAACACTCCAGAGAAGGACATTTGGCAACGTAGGAGACAACGCCCGGATTGCCATGAAGGAGCCGATAGACTATAGTGACGTCGCTATTGGTGCATAACTCGAACAGGTGGTCAACGACTTGAACCGCCCATTGGCCTTCTGCAGTAAACTGTCCAAGACAGAATCGGGTTATTCTACCTTCGATCGCAAATTGCTGGCAGTGCACTTGGCTATCCATCACCTTTGCCATTTCTTAGAAGGTATGGCCTTGGTCATTTGCACAGACCACATGCCTCTGGTGCATGCCTTCACTCACCAGTCTGAAGCCTGGTCCCCCCGTCAACACCGATATCTCTACACCGTAGCTGAATACAATTGCATCCTTCAACATGTCCCTGGGAAAATGAATCCCGCTCCCGATGCCCTGTCAAGGGTAAGCCAAAAGACGTGAAATGGGGTCCCATTAAATAAGCGGCCTTCTGCAACGCAAAGAATGCCCTATCAACCGCTGGTGCTCTCACTTTTCCTCTTCCACATACCCCTCTCCTTCTCTTCACCAATGCTATACTCTATCGGATCCTTTAAGGTGAACAAGGCTGGGTTTGGGCCGGGAGCGGCGATGCTATATCAAATATTACCATCACGTTGTATGGTGTGTGGAGGCAGCATAAGTTAAAAAAATTTAAATATAATTAATTAATATTAAATATTCGCAATTATTAAATGCCCTCGTAATTTCTTTACTTTTAATAGCAATAAAATTACACGTTTCTTCTTAAACGTGGAAGAAAAAATTTACAGCGCTGCCACATCCTTCTCAGGAGTTAAGCTGACCTCAGTGTATGAATATGTCAAACAGCGTGTGTCTCCATAAAGACGTCTCAACCAAAACAGTCAGTCATTAAGAAGTCTGTCGCCCTACCAAGAACATGGAAGGAAGTCCTCGTTATACAAATAAAAAAAAGTTACATATTTTTAATATAAAAGATGTGCAGAAATAAATCTCTATAATCCTGGCATTCTTGTGTATCGTTATCAGTATAACATTCATGACTCAAAACTATCATCTATTTGTTTTGATAAATCCTTACAAAGACTATGAAACACAAATTGATATTTTCATCAGGTATGACACTCAAGCAAAAGTATCTTATATTTTGAAGATAAAAACGTGCCAAACCTAAAACAAAATATTCAAAGTAAATTGCAAAGCTAGAACAAAGTCCATAGAAAGAAGGCATGAGAATATAAAAAGAAAGTGTATCGGATACTCTTAATGAAGATAATTGGGCGTCTATACTACGTATAGATAATATATTTAATTGTTGTCGATAATTCTGTGTAACCCATGTATCTTTATGACACTATTTCAGTTTACCTGCCTAAATTTACACAGGATCTTTCTCTCTCTCTCTCTCTCTCTCTCTCTCTCTCTCTCTCTCTCTCTCTCTCTCTCTCACACACACACATATACACACACACACACACACACACACATATATATATATATATATATATATATATATATATATATATATATATATATATATATATATATATATATATATATATATATATATATATAAAACAAATGGTAGAGCCTCCACGAGATGGAATTTGTGAGTGTAGGTAGATAAATTCACACATAACGAGTTGATTAGACAATGGGGAAACTCAGTAGTATGGGATAATCCCTAGAAAGGTTCAGTATATTGCCCCAGGAGACATTCAAGCGCAGGGATTAAAAGGGTAAACAGGAGCGGTAGGCCTTTGAACACTCCAGAGAAGGACATTTGGCAACGTAGGAGACAACGCCCGGATTGCCATGAAGGAGCCGATAGACTATAGTGACGTCGCTATTGGTGCATAACTCGAACAGGTGGTCAACGACTTGAACCGCCCATTGGCCTTCTGCAGTAAACTGTCCAAGACAGAATCGGGTTATTCTACCTTCGATCGCAAATTGCTGGCAGTGCACTTGGCTATCCATCACCTTTGCCATTTCTTAGAAGGTATGGCCTTGGTCATTTGCACAGACCACATGCCTCTGGTGCATGCCTTCACTCACCAGTCTGAAGCCTGGTCCCCCCGTCAACACCGATATCTCTACACCGTAGCTGAATACAATTGCATCCTTCAACATGTCCCTGGGAAAATGAATCCCGCTCCCGATGCCCTGTCAAGAAACATGTTGGCTGCCGTTCAACTCGGATTGGATTACAGTACAACGCCTTGGCTGAAGCCCAACGACAGGATCCAGAGTATCAAGCATGTAGGACATCCTGCACATCCTTCCGTTGGGAAGACTTCCCCCTCGACGACTTCAACACCAGCCTCCTCTGTGACATCAGTACTGGTAGACCGTGACCATGGATATCTGCTCCCATGTGCCGACAGGTGTTTGATTTCATTCACGGCCTTTCATATCCCGTTCTACTGCACAGCTGCTGAAGACAAAGTTCATTTGGCACGGCATTACTAAAGGATGCTAATAATTGGGTCCACGCCTGTACTTTTTACCAAACTTCCAAAGTACATTGACACACGGATTCAGAAGTGGGCCCCTTTCCTCAACCTCAGCGTCGTTTTGCCCAGATTCACGTCGAGGTTGTAGGCCCCCTACCCACATCACAAGGACATTGTTACCTGTTTACCGTCATCGACCGCTCCACTCATTGGCCTGAAGCCATTCCCATGGAAAGTGCTACGTCCGTCTCATGTACATCTGCCTTACTCTCAAGATGGATAGCAAGATTTGGTATCCCTGAGCATACTACTTCTAACATGGGTACCACTTTCACCTCTCAA
>NC_090736.1:54600275-54612775 GCF_036898095.1 Palaemon carinicauda | reverse complement strand
GTTGGTACAATCACTTTCTCATATAGAACTCTCTTTACATTCATGCCCAACCCTCTATTTTTTACTACTCCCTTAACTGCCCCCAACACTTTGCAACCTTCATTCACTCTCTGACGTACATCTGCTTCCACTCCACCATTTGCTGCAACAACAGACCCCAAGTACTTGAACTGATCCACCTCCTCAAGTAACTCTCCATTCAACATGACATTCAACCTTGCACCACCTTCCCTTCTCGTACATCTCTTAACCTTACTCTTACCCACATTAACTCTCAACTTCCTTCTCTCACACACCCTTCCAAATTCTGTCACTAGTCGGTCAAGCTTCTCTTCTGTGTCTGCTACCAGTACAGTATCATCCGCAAACAACAACTGATTTACCTCCCATTCATGATCATTTTCGCCTATCAGTTTTAATCCTCGTCCAAGCACTCGAGCATTCACCTCTCTCACCACTCCATCAACATACAAGTTAAACAACTACGGCGACATCACACATCCCTGTCTCTGCCCCACTCTCACCGGAAACCAATCGCTCACTTCATTTCCTATTCTAACACATGCTTTACTACCT
Source organism: Palaemon carinicauda (assembly GCF_036898095.1). Lineage (NCBI taxonomy): Eukaryota > Metazoa > Arthropoda > Malacostraca > Decapoda > Palaemonidae > Palaemon > Palaemon carinicauda. The sequence continues at coordinate 54,612,199 of NC_090736.1, read as the reverse complement.
TTGTAGAAACTTTTCACTGCTTGCAACAACTTTCCACCAACTCCATATAACCTCATCACATGCCACATTGCTTCCCTATCAACTCTATCATATGCTTTCTCCAGATCCATAAACGCAACATATACCTCCTTACCTTTTGCTAAATATTTCTCGCATATCTGCCTAACTGTAAAAATCTGATTCATACAACCCCCACCTCTTCTAAAACCACCCTGTACTTCTAAGATTGCATTCTCTGTTTTATCCTTAATCCTATTAATCAATACTCTACCATACACTTTTCCAACTACACTCAACAAACTAATACCTCTTGAATTACAACACTCATGCACATCTCCCTTACCCTTATATAGTGGTACAATACATGCACAGACCCAATCTACTGGTACCATTGACAACACAAAACACACATTAAACAATCTCACCAACCATTCAAGTACAGTCACACCCCCTTCCTTCAACATCTCAGCTTTCACACCATCCATACCAGATGCTTTTCCTACTTTAGTTTCATCTAGTGCTCTCTCTCTCTCTCTCTCTCTCTCTCTCTCTCTCTCTCTCTCTCTCTCTCTCTCTCTCTCTCTCTCTCTCTCTCTCTCTCTATATATATATATATATATATATATATATATATATATATATATATATATATATATATATATATATAGAGAGAGAGAGAGAGAGAGAGAGAGAGAGAGAGAGAGTGAGAGAGAGAGAGAGAGAGAGAGTTTATTTAATAAGTTTATTACGCCCAAAGACGTCAAACAAAGTTACATATTGGCAATTACATACAGTACATCAGAAATCAACATAAAAAGAAAAATTACAGAGAGAGAGAGGAGAGAGAGAGAGAGAGAGAGAGAGAGAGAGAGAGAGAGAGGAGAGAGAGAGAGAGAGAGAGAAAGAGAGAGAGAGAGCTCGTTCACTTTAAACGGGATTCCAAATGCATGGATTGCAATTGCATTTCTGACAGACCTCTTCGCCACCTAATAGTACATACGTCACATAAAGACCGGGGATTTTAAAGTCGTTCAATGGATTATTTATTTTTCGATTGCATATTCTTTGACGCGAGAGGGACGCAAAACTCTGTTTGTAAATCAGCAGCTTCTCTCTAATGCTTTACTGAAGAATCAGATGGAAGAAAGGTTAACTGGTCGCTTTCACTCTATTATATAGTTCTGAATTTTTTTTAGTTTAGATACTATTAAAAAAAAGGCAAAATGTCATCGGTAAATCAAATTATTTCGTCATTATTAATCTTGTTTGGGCATACTCTTCGCACTCTCCAAGAGAGATTAGTTTACCAAACTCATAACTGGGCTCCACAACCCTAGAAGAGTTTGAAGACCCAGGCCTACATGGCTGAGGACTATGAAGCTTTGAACAGGCGATGATGAATGGAGAAGTGTTCAATTAAAAACTCAAGATAGAGACTACTGGTGAAATGTAACCAATGCCCTTTATGTCAATAGGCGAATGAGGAGATGACGACTGTAAACTTATTCATACATGATTGGCAAGAGTAGCTTTTTCGAGGTAATATATGTAGCCGATGTTGTTACTTAATCAACTGATCGAACATTTGTAGAATCTCGTGGATATTTCACAACCATCAATAAGGGATTCTTCTTTCTTGGAATATAGCGTATTAAAGGGGTTCATCATATTTCAAAGGAATTTAATGGTGACTATGCCATGCTAACACTTAAACTCACTAACACTCGTGTTTACATAGACACCTACAAACAAAATTCACACACGCATACACACACACACGCATATATATATATATATATATATATATATATATATATATATATATATATATATATATATAGTATATGTATTTACAGATAAAAACACACAGAAACACACACACACACACACACACACACACACATATATATATATATATATATATATATATATATATATATATATATATATATATATATAAAAATTCCTGAGTAGCAATGTCAAATCTATAACAATTCGGTCTCTCCCTGTCCTTGGGTAGGCGGGGAAGGTGTAGTCATACCCTGGCGAGAGATGGTTCCCCGAGAGGAAAGGTGAGGGGTGGGAAGGGTCGAGTCCGTGAGTGTGTGCGTGTGCGCACATATCTAGCCTAATATTTATCTGTCATTTTTAATGGGTCACTCATACTAATATTAATGATAATACGAATAAAAATATAAAAAGGATGATAGTTACTACTACTACTACTACTACTACTACTGAAAATAATAATTATGATAATAGTAGTAAACATTATTATTATCATTATTATTATTATTATTATTATTATTATTATTATTATTATTATTATCATTATTATTATTATTATTATTATTATTACTATCATCAATAAAAAGATCTCAGTCCGTGTAATATCCACTTAATTGAAAGGACGTAATGGAAATAAAGTTAATACTTTTTGAAAAGGACCATTAATTACGAGGTCATTTATAAGCTTTAGAAATGTTGGCAATAAAGGTCTTCATGTGACTGGGGGATTCGAATTTGCATGTTTAATGAAACTGACATTCTTTTCTTAAGGTCCATTTAGAAAAAGTGTATGGTTCTCTTTATTATCATAGTCAGATAATAAGACTTCAGATTAATTAATGTGGATTATTCTCATATCAATTATAGGATTTTTTTTTTCGTTTGGAAATAAAGTCTAGGAAATTCTGCTGCATGGGATATATGATAACATATTTCCATGGGCAGAAAAGAATCGTCTTCAACTATTAACTTGAGGTGATATTAAAATGATGCATTATGTTTTAAGGGTTTATATGTGTATAAGAAGAATTTGATCCATAGTATATTGCATGTATTATTATCATTGCAAATCTAGGATTTCATGTCGAAAAAGAATAGGGTAAAGTAAAGTAAATATTAGAGTTTCAGATATACAGACAAAATTGTTCCATATCAAAGTGCATTCATTTAAAACTTGATGGTATTTTGAGCCATGGTGTGTGTACTTGTTAGTTTCATGCTTATGGTTACTCTAACTAGGATAAAGAACTTTCAATATCTGGGTGATTGGTGTCAAAAATAATTGCGAACACCTCGCGGATGGGCGGAAAAAATCCTCTTTTGAACATTTGATAGATTGTTATTTTTATAAGGGTTCTTTTTGAAATAATCAGTCCTATTTACTGACATATCATTGATTAAGGTAAAAAGTACTGTAATTGAAATTACAGAATATTTTTAGTTTACTCTAAAATTTTCAAATAATCACATTCATTTACTTATTTGTAAAGATTATATTGTTTCATAAATGTCCATTTAAATGATTTGAGAAACAGCGGAGAACAGTAGCAAACGCAATCCCACAAATATAATTCTGCACTTGATCCAAAAATGACTTGTATAACCCTTGTATACCGAGCAAAGATATGTAAGACGAACGAAATATTCCAATTGATATTTTCCGATTGAATATTCCTGACCACATAAAGGACACAAACCATGTTTTGAAGTCAGCAGCTCTTCGGTAATGCTTTATTCTGAAAGCAAATCAAAGCAAACTTATATACTTCTATATTGGCTGATTTCAGTTATAGGATAACCTTAGCATCTATAGGTTTATTCATTTGTTCATTTATTTGATCTGATCTTTGTTAAGTTTATTTATTATCATTTGGTCATCAAAAGGGAAAATGTATAGGGAATTTACCCGTCAGTCGTTGGTTGTGGAAATATTTTCTCAATTTATCTATCACAGGAATTTAAGTGGGTTTAAAGTAACTATACTGGCTAATAAACATAAAGATTTTCCGGTAATAATATTCAGTGTGTTATTTGAACTAACGATAAAAAAGACCAGAATTACTTCACACATCATGGTTCTATTGTTATATGACTCTAGAACAATGTTAACAGTTAGGCAGACAGAAACACGCAAATACATACACATTCTTATATACACAGTATACATGTGTATATAACTATATATGCATGTATTAGTTCTTGTAAATACATATATGCATATACTGCATAGTATACACACACACACACACACACACACACACACATATATATATATATATATATATAATATATATAATATAAATATATATATATAATATATATATATATATATATATATATATATATATATATATTATATATTATACATACATACATATATATATATATATATATATATATATATATATATATATATATATATATATATATATATATATATATATATATATATAATAAACATTAGGCTTCATATTGTGTTAGAGAGGGTGGTTGTAATCCACTGCACAGTCCAGCAAGAGAACAATAACAAAGAAAATAATAATGGAAATTTGGAGAGGTAAAATATAAAAAAAAATATCTGTTCGGAGATATAGATAGAGAAATAAGTGAACAAATCTATGAATAATTGAATAAATGAATGCGGATCTGTAAAAGATACATCACTTTTATGAGAATTTTATTTTTTTTTTTCCTGTGATTTTTGTCTGATAGACAAAACTATTTGTCAGCTAGTTAGAGAAATTAATATACACATAATTACAGTCGAATACGTAGTTCTATTTAAGATAACCCAACAATTAGTATCCTACATTATTATTATTATTATTATTATTATTATTATTATTATTATTATTATTGCTGTAGTTGTTGTTGTTGTTGTTGTTGTTGTTGTTGTTGTTGTTGTTGTCGTTGTTGTTGTTGTCGTTGTCGTTGTTGTTGTTGTTTTGTTATTATTACAGAACATCCAACTAAAGCAAAATCAATTGTTTATCATTGTTTAACATGAACAATATATCGAGGATCATTAATAAAAAAAAATCTGATTTACTAGCCTAAAAATACCTACAATTGTTGTCATGTTTCATATATCAAATTATTTACTCCTCTGATTAAAATCGCGTTTTTTTTTAATTAATGAGATCCTATAAAAGGTATATGAAGGGTTATGCTATTAAATTCACAGTATTTTTATTTATAGGTTTAACATAATTATATATAATTGATAATTGTTCTGGAGTCCATAACTTTTTGACAAAATCTAAATTGATAGATACATGAAATCAACAAACGCGTTCAATTATATTACGTTACTTTATCTGAGTTTAGGTTTGACTTGCTGACCTGATACTTCGGGTCAGCAGGTGCTAATGCCACTATTTTTTAGGGTACATAAATTACATAAGGAACATATTCTACCGTAAGATTATGCAAGGTAGTACAATTTGGCTTGAGGTCTGTTGCATGATTTTTCCTTCGATTTGCAAGTTAAATATTCAAAGGAACTAAAGGATTAAACAAAGATGACAGAGTTTCGGAAATAAATGCGAAATATACAATGCTTTTATATTTACTTTTTTATTGTTCAAGTGGAGCCTCGCTTAAAATACCTTTTCCCGACTGATGTTATGAAGAATAATTTTAAAGACAGATGTTATCTAAAGTTGAAACCGGGTTAAGCAAATAGCCCCTTTGTTATTGTGGTGGTTATGGATACATTTGCGTAGGAGAATTGGAGTGAAAACCTATGGGCATTGGAGAGAAAGGTAAGAGAGGGACATGAATCTCTTGGATTGGGTGATGTGTAGATATATGTAGGTAAAACTGTACACTTAGAGACCAACAAGCATGAGGGTGTATAGGGTATTTAGTCAAGAAAGAAGGTCTAAAGCTATAAAACAGGTAGAAACTTTCAATTATTTAAGGTCTACTTGAATCCAAATACATTGAAAATCAAGATCGGTAGTAGCGTTATCATATCAGTGATGATTTATTACTTCAAAAATATTTGCGTAAATAGGAGAGGAACACAATCTGTAGAGTTAAAAAACAAATGGATTTGAGGTGGATTTTGGGGGTCTTTTTGTTTGAAATTAGAAGTCACGAGGTGGTTAAAGATTAGTGACTGGCTAAGAGAGTCAAGATAGTGATGGTATAAGGAAATGATGTGGGAGAAGAAATGAAGAGGGTATAGGTGGAAGAGGTTAAAGGTGAAAGGCTAAGAGTAAAATATTAGATGATGTATTTGAAAGAGAAGATAAGGAGACATTAAAGGAACCGACCCCTTACTTTGGAGACGGCAAACTAGAAGACATGTTCAGGGCGCCTTGTGGGTAAATGAATTGGGTGGGTTAAGCAATCCATTGGATTTATATAGTAATATAAAGACTTGAATGAGAAACAGCAAGTAATGGAGAGAAATGGTCATTGTGTTGGTTGATATTACTTCATTATGATAAAATTAAAGGTTTTCTTCAGAATTATGAACAGTCATTTCCTCAGACTGGTAAATTTTATGCAAATTTTCTTTATTGTAAACTCCTTTAATAACAAAACAGTTATACCAATTCTATCATTGACAACAGGCCAACAGCATATTATCAAATGACTATATATGTCACCAACAGCCGTTTGTTTGCGAACAAGCTGCAAATAACTCGTTGGAAGAATTAGCAAGATACATTGCAACGGCGTCAGTGTTTCGTTATACTTCTTTTAATCAATGTCTGCCATAAACGTGCAAATTACTCATTTGATGGTTCAAATGAATTGCTGTTATTTAAGAACAGGGGTAATTAATCAGTTTCATTGAAAATGACTATGAAGTTCGATAAAATTTTATAGCGACTTCCATTTGTTAATTGGGTGTTTGGTTTATCTGTAAACTTATATAAACATGAACGCCTGACCTCCTCTATATTGGCCTTGTTGCAATGAATCAGGCATACTATTCTATCTCTTTCCTTATCGCGTATCTTCACTGTACTATTTTCTCTGTAGGAGCCTTTGGCCTTATAGCATCCTGCTTTTCCTTCTAGTTATAATAAAAGTAATATGCTTTTTTATTATTATTATATTATATTTATTATTATTATTATTATTATTAGTAGTAGTAGTAGTAGTAGTAGTAGTAGTAGTAGTAGTAGTAGTAGTAGTAGTAGTATGTAGTATTAGTATTAGTATTATTATTATTATCATTTAATATTATTATTTATCATTATTATTATTATTATTATTATTATTATCAATGATCCAAGTTTGAGATTCCTATGACCGTATAGTAAAATAACATTGAAAACTAATAAGAAAAATCAGATTAATTTGTTCTCTCTGTCAATAAGTTAAACATTGCATTGTATCCTAAAGTAGTATCATGTTTATGTAACTTGTTATAGTTTTTAATCATCTTATATCTCATGTTTTTCATCGTTATTAACTTAATAATATCTGTTCCGTGATTGAATGCCTTACCTGCCTGGAACTTTGGTCATTTAGCCTTTTCATATTCCAACTGTGCAATAATGGCCTGCCAGCAGTAAAGTTCAAAATTTCAGAGGTCACAGTATGTATCTTCCTTAAAGTTGGATCGTTTTAGATACCACTTCTTTTGACTTTCTCACTTTCTTGTAAATAGTCTCAATTTATATCTTCATTTTCCCTTTTTCTTATTTTCTTCAGCTGCAGAAAAAAAAATATTTTAGAACAATTCGTTGCCTTAAATTAATCCAAGATTTCAGTTTATCCTTTATAGATCAAGATTATTGCATCGAAATAGATTCGTAGGAATGGTACCGTTTAGAGTGGATTCTTTTCCTCTTCTCTGCGAGACTCAGAACAAAACAGACGCCCGATATATAAAAATGAATGAAAATATGTTTTTCTGCCTATCAGGATATACAAGGTTGGAAATTGGAGGGTTTCGCGAGTATTTCACTCCCTTTCGAGTCAGAGAGAGAGGAGAGAGAGAGAGAGAGAGGAGAGAGAGAGAGAGAGAGAGAGAGAGAGAGAGAGAATGCTGATTTACTCCCTTTAGAGAGAGAGAGAGAGAGAGGAGAGAGAGAGAGAGAGAGAGAGAGAGAGAGGAGAGGAGAGAGAGAGAGAGAGAGAGATAGAGAGAGAGAGAGAGCTGGTTTACTCTCCATTTCGTACTAGAGAGAGAGAGAGAGAGAGAGAGGAGAGAGAGAGAGAGAGAGAGAGAGAGAGAGAGAGAGAGAGAGAATGCTGATTTCTACTCTTCTGAGAGAGAGAGAGAGAGGAGAGAGAGAGAGAGAGAGAGAGAGAGAGAGAGAGAGGAGAGAGAGAGAGAGAGAGAGAGAGCTGTTTTTACTCTATTTTGCGAGAAGAGAAATAGAGAGAAAGAGCTAGTTTACTCCATTTCGTTCTAGAGAGAGAGAGAGAGAGAGAGAGAGAGAGAGAGAGAGAGAGAGAGAGAGAGAGAGAGAGAGAGAGAGAACGGTTTTACTACCTTATGAGAGAGAGAAACAGAGAGAGAAAGCTGTTTTGCTACCATTTGAAAGAGAAAAATAGAAAGAGAGCTGTTTTACTCACTTGCGTGCTAGAGTTACATAGGAGTAACAAGGATTTTGGATATCTCAAAGACTTTAGTCCATCCTAGGAGACTTCATTATCTCTTTGGTAGAGCGATTTAATTTAAGCATTTAGGAGAGTTCCTATGATCTTGTCTAACTTATTCTTGAACTCGTTTACCGTTTTACCGTATTACTGTTTACTACATCCGCTGGAAGTGTATTTCAACTATTTGCTATATTTTATGTAAAGAAATTGTGACATTGAGTGGTGTCGTATCTTTTCAATTTCAGTTTGTTTCCATTACGTCTGGGCTGATTGTTATAATCTACATTTGTTATTCCTTTAAGAATTTTGAATGCCTCCATTAACGGTCCCCTTAGTCGTTTAGTTTTTAGATCAGATAAGTTCAAACGTCTATATCCAAATTGCCTTAGTGTTGGAACTAGTTTGGTGACCCTAGCTTGTACTGCTTCCAGCCTATCCATATCCTTCTGAATATATGGAGCCCAGAATTGGACTCCGTATTCTAGATGGTCACTTACTATAGTAATTGTTTTTTAGTGAGGCAGATTTGCACCGACTAGCAGGGGTGCCCTTTTAGCTCGGAAAATTTTCCTGAGGGCTGATTGGTCGGAAGTATCTGGACCAAAATACTTCAGACCGGTCAGCTATCAGGGAACTATTCCGAGCTAAAAGGGCACCCCTGCGAGTCAGTGCAAATCTGACTTCCTAAAAAAATTGACTAAAGTGATGTGTACAGCTGTAGTACAGTGTCTTTGTATCTGTATTTGAATTGTTTATTTATGTAGCCTATTAGTCATTAGTCTCTGTGCTTTATTTTCAGATTTTATACTCTGTTTGGTGAACTTCAAATCCTTGCTAATAATAATACCTAGATCTTCCTCCTGGTCCACAACTTTCTATTTCATTACCCTGCAGTAATCTGATTGTGGGTTACTATAACATATGTGCATGACTTTACATTTCCCACAGTTTAAAGGCATTTGCCATTTCCTGGACCATTTTCTGAGCTTCATTAGATCCACTCCTAAGTCTTCTACATCTTGTGAGTTCGCAGCATTTATACCCAATTTAGTATCATCGTCAAATTTGGCTATTCTGCTAGTTAATCCTAGATGTATGTAGTTAATGTAGATCAGAAATAGCAATGGACCAAGGACGGATCCTTGAGGTACTCTGCTTGTAACAGCTTGCCCACCATGAATATTATCATTTGATTAAAACTCTATTTTCTGTTAGACTATCTTCGATCCATTCAGCTGGCTCGTCAATGATGCCTAGTGCTCTAATTTTGACCATTAATTATTTATGAGAAACTTTGTCAAAAGCCTTTTGAAAGTCAAGGCATATGATGTCTAACAATTCTTATCCACCCAAAGGGTTCACTACTGCACTGTAATTGTTCAGCGGCTACTTTTCTCTTGGTAAGGGTAGAAGAGACTCTTTAGCTATGGTAAGCAGCTCTTCTAGGAGAAGGACACTCCAAAAACAAACCATTGTTTTCTAGTCTTGGATATTGCTATAGCCTCTGTACCATGGTCTTCCACTGTCTTGGGTTAGAGTTCTCTTGCTTTAGAAGACACTTGGGCACACTATTCTATCTAATTTTTCTTCCTCTTGTTTTGTGAAAGTTTTTATAGTTTATATAGAAAAATTATTATTTTAATGTTGTTACTGTTCTTGATATATTTTATTATTCCTGATTTCCTTTCCTCACTGAGCTATTTTCCCTGTTGGGGCTCCTGGGCTGATAGCATTCTGCTTTTCCAACTAGGGTTGTAGCTTAGCAAATAATAATAATAATAATGATAATAATAATATTGCCCTGTATTTGTCATAAATGCTAAACATGTGGAAAAATTACAAAAGATTTGTCACACATGATCTCTTTAGCCTAAAAGCATGTTGACTGTCTATCAAAAGATTGTTTTTCTCTACATGTTCTACTAATGAATCTACTACAATTAATTCAAATATCTTGCAAATCACTGAAGTTAGACACACTGGTCTGTGGTTGCTAGGGTCTTCTTTTGGCCCCTTCTTATAGACTGGAGGAACATGGCCTAGTTTCCATCCTTGTGGTGCCTTTCTTTGGTTGGCTTTCTTCGGAACATTTTGTAAAAGTTTGGACTTTATCTCTTCTTCTATTCCTATAATCTCTCTTGGATGAATATAATCTTGACCTGGTGCCTTATACTTGCTGAGAGAGAGAGAGAGAGAGAGAGAGAGAGAGAGAGAGAGAGAGAGAGAGAGAGAGAGAGAGAGAGAGAGAGAGAGCTGATTTACTCTCTTTCTAGCTCGTTTTATTGTTTTAAGAGTCAGTGTGCCAAAACTTTCATAATATGAAACCGATAATATTGTATTTAACATTCAATATTTGCATCCTCATAGTCATATTTTTCTCTTGCTGTTGAACAACTTTACATATATCATCGGAAATTATATATATATATATATATATATATATATATATATATATATATATATATATATATATATATATATATATATATATACTCATTTATAAATATATATATGTATATATACATATGTATATATACATATGTATATATATATATATATATATATATATATATAAATATATATATATATACATATGTATATATATACATATATATATATATATATATATATATATATATATATATATATATATATATATATATATATATATATATATATATATTATATATTTATACATACATATATATATATATATATATATATATATATATATATATATATATATATATATATGTATATATATATATATATATATATATATATATATATATATATATATATATATATATATATATATATATACATACAGTATACGTTCCTAAATGGGATACCTTAAACTTAGGGAAAGTATTAAGTTGGTTTGTTTAGAGTGATCAGACTAAAGACCCCCCACCATCACCAATCCGCAGTGACCAGCGTGGTGAGGAAAACTGGCCAAACCCCAACTCTGACATGAGTAGGGACATATATAAGGCCTTTTTCTGAAGCGCTGTATTTGTTATTGTTGTTTATTTTTAGTCATTTAATGCTTTTCTGTGATCTTGAGGAAATGAAGAACAGGCTCCATTATTATTATTATTATTATTATTATTATTATTATTATTATTATTATTATTATTATTATTATTATTATTATTAGCAAAGCTACATCTCTCGTTGTGTAAACGGGTTGCTACAAGCCGTGTGGTTCCAATAGGGAAAATAGCGCAGTGAGGAAAGGAAATAAGAAAATAAATAAGCTATATATATGTTAAGTAATGGATAAAAAATATAAAATATTTTAAGATCAGTAACAACATTAAAATATATTTGTCTGATATAAACCATGCAAAAAGACTTATATCAATCTGTAAAACATGAAAATATTTACTCTAAGTTTGAACTATTCAAGTTCCATCGATTCAACTACGAGATTAGGAAGATTATTCCACATTGAACGATGTAACCAAATGAAAGTTTGTATGTGGATTTGTATCTACTTGTGTTGGGACGTTGCTATGGTGATTTTTTCAAGATTTAATTTTTTGAATATTTTTTCATTT